>NC_038047.1:18419398-18630161 GCF_002211085.1 Panicum hallii | reverse complement strand
TTTCAACTAGGAATTAGATGTTAAATAAATTGGATATAATATAATTGATTTATAATGTAATAGTAACTTAAAGTTATATAAATAATTAGTGAGGTTAATTATAAAGCTCTTTAATATAAATATTAAGAACCACCCACTTGTTGCTTCATACTACTAGTTAGTTAATTAATGTAATTCACCCTGTTGTTTAAATGGATTTAGATAAAACATATAATACTCGATAAATGATTGCCCAGTACAGGGTAACTAAGTTATCTATCGAAATATAACATCCTTTACATGGAATTGCAACTTTATCGTGACGTGAAATACAAATGTATGCATCCATTAAACTTCATCTTGCATATCATGTAGACTCGACCACTCTCGCTGACGGGACTATCAGCTGATTCCGGATCAAGAAGAAGTTTATTCTGAAGACCCCGGAATCTCGTCGCGGATTTCTCTGAAGCCCGAACCAAGGTTCGGAAGAAAATAGTTTGACTAACCCCAACCCTACCAACGAAGGCAAGCCCCGGACATAACCCCTACTTTATTACACTGCAACCTATACTATTTACATATATCTCTATGCATTAAGTTCTTAGGAATTGTTTGGAAACTTTAGTTGCATAACTCCAGGTACCTATGTATTGAACACTAGAACTTGAGTCCGATTAGCTGCTCTGCTTGTAGGACCGGTAGAAGTCGAGTGATTTCCTGTCACTCGCGCGATATAGGAATTGAAATGTTTACATTCCTGTTATCACTATAAGGATACCGGACGGGTATTTATGAAGTATCATGGTCAAGATGATACCCGTCTGTGTTGATAAATTTGATAAGGTCGCAGTGTGTGGTAGCGGTGGTTAAGCGTTTGAAAGTACTAGCCACATGCCGTGAAATATGGTAAGCGGTAAGCTTAGTAACCGATCGGCCCGAGGAGTGGACATACCCCCACCACATGTATTTGCTTCTTTGGGTTACTTTGTTCGACGTGTAGGCATACGTGTTGCTGGGCAACCAGGAGTACGGGTTTTGTAGTCGCGCTACAGACGTACGTCCTGCACTTTGGAAGTGCGTATGACCTGCAGTCGCTTGTGGTGGATCTGATCCACGAGTCGGAATGAAAGGTAAACGGTTGCTTCGGAACGACCCTGTGGTGTTCCAAGCGTGTGTGTTAGGTTTACCTTGCAAGGGTTGAATCTCGATTCAGAATCGTCCGCCTCTCACGATGTATGAGACTGCTTATTCCCTTTACCACATAGAGTAACAAGAGTAATTATGTGATTATCTAAGATGATGTTTGAATAAAGATTCTACCATGTTTGACTAGTTATAGGTGCTTACCTAGAATGGTTAATCAACTAGAATCTGAAAGTTAAAAGCTGAAATTAAGGATCTACTCTTTGATGCTTTTCAGCTGAAAACCCTACCCAAAGCTAAAAGCCATCATGAGTCTAGTTATGGGCTAAGGTATACCCAATTCCGGGTAAGTCTTGCTGAGTATTAGTATACTCAGCCTTGCTTTTGTTGATTTAATCCAGGTAATCTCCCTGATGAGCCAGCTTTCATTACTCCGTGGCCCTACCCTTTGCCTGATGGTTGGTCCGTGGAATGGGATCCGTCCCCGGCCAACACTGATTCCGCCGAGTGATATTATGCCAGAGCTAGCATAATATCTGTATTGACGACGTGTATAATAACTACGCTTTTCAAATTCCGCTGCTTTGACTGAAAACTACAACCTGTCTTGTAATAATCTCTCCTCTGTGGGAGCTAATAATGATTTGTATATTTTTGAAATGTAACTGCCTGTGGTGTAAGATATTTTGGCATTGTATCTCTGGACTCACCTTCGTGTGAGGTACCTTGTTGGATCCTGAGTTCGGTGGTTTATCGGGACGTTACCCGACAGACCAATAGTTTTATACCGTTTGAAGTACGAGGTAGCCCTTCGGTAAGGACTCGCGTACTTGAGCCGGTGTAATTCAGGTTGGTTCTTCCACACACATCATCCACATAGGCCTCAACGTTCCGATGCAGCTGATCCGCGAAGCACATCTGGATCGCACGCTGGTAAGTTGCTCCTGCGTTTTTCAACCCGAAGGACATAGTTTTGTAAGCGTATGTCCCATACGGGGTGATGAACATGGTCTTGATCTGGTCCTCCTCCTTGAGCGCAATCTGATGATATCCTGAATAACAATAAAGGAAGCAAAGAAGGACACAACCAGCCGTCGAGTCGATGACTTGATCAATGCGTGGCAGCCCAAAGTGATCTTTTGGGCAGTGCTTGTTGAGATCAGTGTAGTCAACACACATTCTCCATTCATTGTTCTTTTTTCTTACAAGGACGGGATTAGCTATCCACTCTGGATGGATTACATCTTTAATGAATCCAGCCGCGAGGAGTTTAGCTATCTCCCGTTTGATGGCCTCACGCTTATCGTGGGCAAACCTTCGCAGGCGTTGCTTTTTAGGCACCGCCTTTGGGTGTACATTCAGACTATGCTCGATCAACTCCCTGGGTACCCCTGGCATATCCGCAGGTTTCCACGTGAATATGTCTCGGTTAGCCCGAAGGAAGCTGACGAGCGCGATTTCCTATTTCTCACCTAAGCCCGCGCCGATGATAGCGGTCTTAGATAAATCACCCTCCTGGAGCTGGATCATATTGAGGGCCACGTCGTCAGTTGACTGGATGCTCGACTTGCTGGCCTTTCTCGAGGGGATTTCCAGCCTGGACTGGGAGAGTTGCTGCGCGGCCGCGAGTACTTCTCCTGAAGCATCTGGCACACGAGTAGTCGAAGCATACTGGATCGCCTCCTGATTGCAGTCATACGACTTCTTCAAGTCGCCTCGGAGAGTAAGTACTCCAGCTAGTCCTGGCATATTGAGAAGCAGATAAACATAATGTGGCACTGCCATAAACTTGGCGAGAGCCGGACGATCCAATATTGCATGGTAAGAAGATTCGAAGCTGGCCACTTCGAATTTGATGAACTCAGTGCGGTAGTTTTCCCTCGTGCCGAAGGTGACTGGGAGAACTACCGTACCAAGTGGGTGCGCCGCGTTACCTGGGATGATGCCGTAGAAGGGGGACTTGCTCGGAACCAGCATGTCCTTGAAGTCCAAGCCCATCTTCCTCAGAGTGCTGGTAAAGATGAGGTTGAGACCGCTCCAACCATCGATGAGCACCTTGGTGAGCCTGACCTCAGCCACTACAGGATCCAGAACCAGAGGAAACTTGCTAGGCTCTGAGAAACTCGTCCACTGATCGTCGCGGGAGAACGAGATGGGGACCTTCGACCAACGGAGTGGTCGTGGTACCGCAGGCTCGACGGACATGATCTCCCGGAGAAGCAGCTTCTGGTCCCTCCTGGAGCCAAAATCCCCATCTCCCCCGAAGATGACGTTGACAATCTTCGAAGCGTCCTGGAACTTCGAGTTGTGCCCTTGGTCCTCTTGGTCATCATCCTCGGGTTCTTTGTCTGCAGGCTTCTTGTTCTTCCTGCCACCACCGGAGTTGCTGAATGTCCTTCAAAGGTGGTAGCAATCGATGGCCGCGTGATTGGCACCTGGATGCCATGGGCACTTCTTCTGCAGGAGCTTTTTGAATTCCTCCTGCATCGTCGACTTCTTGCCCTGCGGGGGATGATCCACAGCCGCGATGAGATCATCTAGCTTGCGTTTTCAGGGTGGACCCGAATAGTCCCGTTGGCCTTTGTCATTGCGGTTGTCGTTTGGGCACCTCAGATTGCTATCTTGGCACCGCGGGAACCGCTCCCGCATCTTCTCCTCCTGTTCGGACCAATCGTGCATCATATCACGAAGGCCCGCAATAGTCTTCGGCTTGTTCCGCCCAAAATCCCTGTAGATGCCTGGGTCGGTGATGCCGTTGTAGAAGCAGTCGATGATGTCGTCCTCCGAGATGTTCGCGATGGGGGCGCGAACGTCGAAGAAGCAATGTGTGTAGGACCGCAGGAGCTCATTACGTTCCTGTTTACACTGAGCAAGATCGTGATGAGTACCTGCACGAGCGATCGCTCCCTGGAAGTTGTCGATGAAGACCCTCTTGAGTCGTTCCCAAGAGTCGATGGAGTTGCTGCTAAGGCCCGTGGCCCCGAGTCTGACAACCTTCGACGATGAGGTAAGAAGGTAAGGATCCTCAGCTAACTGGGGAGTTAGCTTTCCCGTCGGTGATGCGAACTGAACGTTGTTTCTCAAGCAATGGCCTACTTGAGATGCTGCCAATGTACCAACTTCGGTTGGCTATATTGGGAGTATATGGTTAGGCGCAGGGTATGAACAACAATACCCCCGCATTTTGCGATATTCCGTGAATACGTTGTTTCGATAACGTATGTAAACATTGTCTGTACGGCGGTAATTGTACAGATGCTATTTCTATAGTGAACAGTAATGTTTGAGGACGCTTTCATGAGTGCTGGCATGGAAGGTTCATACATATTGTGGTTTTCTGCAGGTACGCTAACCATGGTTAAATAGGTTAAGACGAACAAGAATATTCGACTAGCTATTATAGGGAGAGACGAACATATTGTGCCACCGGAACTAATCACGTAAGTCCAAACATATTTGGCAATTATTTTGAGTTGTGAGGACGTGTAGTACGTGCATGCATATTCCTTGATTTGATTGAATGAGTGGCATGGTTTGTTGTTTTAAAGATGTCTAGAGTGTTGTTAGTTACTAGTGCAGCCTTGAAATAGTCATACCAACAACCTTAGGGTTTAATCTTTCAGCATTTATCATTTCATTCTCAAGATCTATAACAGCCCTCCGATTTTCAGACTTTGTTGTTATCAGAATAAGCTCTCTTATTTCTTTTACCTTGTGAGTTCTTAGCCGGATAACTGCATTCCAGTCATTCCATAAGTCTAACTCATATTTTTCCGCAGTCTTCTCAAGGTGTATGGTTGAAAACTTGTAATCTCACCATTTGAATCCTTGTTTCAGATGGTAGAGCTTCCAAGGTTCTTTTGGGATTCCGCAGGACATGCTCATACCAATGCTTTGCATTGGGAGGGTTTTCCTCATCTTTTGTGGGAATCTCTCTAGGTGTTTGGTTACACCGAGCCTCCACCTTATGATAGAGTAGAATATGATGAAGAAGGTGTTCCTCATTGCAGGGTGAAGATGACTGTTCCTCCGCACCCTACTTTATCTCTGTGGCAGCCCATTGAAGTTAATGAGGTTGGCCATCGCCTCGCTGATACTTTTGAAGCGGCAGCTATGAAAGCTATCCGTGTCTTTTGCGATCTGCATCCTGAGGAAGTTGCAGGACATCCTATCGGCTTATTCCCTGCAAATGGATTCTCGTGACCCAGAATGGACTTTCAGGGTAACATACTGTGACCACTTCCTGGGAAATCTGGCCGGAGAGACTCTACGCACTGCAGTCAGATTTATGAATGCACAGTACCGTTACCAGACACTTCAGCAGCACGGTATATATCGACTGACCAACCTAGCCCAAGGGTATCATAATCAGGTTGGCCGACAGAATACGCAGATTGAGGAACTTCAAGCCACTGACACGGCCAAAGAAGAGATTATTACTCAGCGGGAAGAAACCATTCAGCATCGTGAAGAACAGATTGTTGAGAGTGATGCTCTCATTGTCCAGTGCGACACTGTCATTGACTTCCTCTAGGAACAAGTTCACGAGCTCAACTTTAATCTCGGCCAAGCTATTGACCATATCAACATGCTTCATGAGCAACCAGTGCATCCTGATGTTGATGAGTTTGAGAGTGAAGAAGAAGAAGAAGACCCTGAAGAAGTCGAAGGAGTCTCCGAGATTAACTCTGAGCATGGAGATCCTGTTCTTAGTCCCCATCATTCCTCTTCCGGTAGTCAGTCATCCGTGGGCAACCTCGATGACTTTTAGTTCGTTTGAGTGACGACATCCTAGATGTAGATAGTGTGACATAGTGGGACATGGGAGTGAGTAGTTAAGTGACCTGCGAGCCGCTTGTTGTAATATATGTGGCAAACCTATGTACGGTTTGGTTTGGAACAACGTGATGTAAGATGGAATAAGTTTCAGTTGGTAATGTAAATCTGAGCTGCTGTTTGGATTGTTGAGTTAATACCTTGTGACTTAGATTTATTACCCAACACTGTTTCAGTATGTGTTATTTTGGTATCATATGATTTCTGAAAATAGAAGCAAGTATTGGTGAATGCTAATGGACAACTTCTATATTTCAGATGGTTGGCGCTACGCGTGGAACCCCGGAGGGATTCAGATCAGACCAGGCTAGTGGTTCACAACAATCACCTCCACCACCGCCAAATCTAGTGGAAGTGATGGCTCGTCAGACCGAACTCCTGGACATGCTAGAGCAGGCCCAGCAACATCAGTTCCATTCTCCTCAACATGGACGTGAAGATCATCCATCGGCTGGTTATCAGGATTTCTTTAGTATGCAGCCCCCGATCTTCCATAAGACTGAAGAACCCCTTGACGCAGATGCATGGCTCCGTACCATCGAGTCCAAGTTTGCATTACTTTCCGTCCAATGCTCCGAAGCAAACAAAACTCTTTTCGCAGCCCAACAGCTCCGTGGTAATGCTCGCATTTGGTGGGACAACTACTATGCTATGCAACTGGTTGGACATGTTGTCAACTGGGAAGAATTCAAGGCCACCTTTAGGGCACACCATATCCCGGAAGGACTCATTGAGCGAAAGCTCAATGAATTTTTGGCACTTACTCAAGGAAGCCGCACTGTACTTCAATACGCACAGGCTTTCAATCACCTATGCTAGTACGCGGGCTATCATGCTGGTACGGATGCCAAGAAAAGAGATCGATTCCGTCGCGGACTAAACACCAAGCTGAAGGAACGCTTGAATCTGGTCAGGGCTGACAACTTCAACAAATTGGTCAATATGGCTATTACCCAAGAAGATTGTATTTCAGCACATCATGCTGAGAAAAGGCAGAAAGTATCACCTGGACCCTCAAAATTACAACCTTCGAGGTATCGGTTAATTCAGAACCCAGTTTCCCAAGCTCCACCCGGAAATGTTCCAATAGGCAAATGGGTAGCTAGAACTTCTCAGCAGCCCCGATTCAACAGGCCACCAGTGCCTCAACCTCAGCAGCAGCAACGACCAGTCAGTCCAAGGCCGAACCCTCCGCAGTTTAATCAAGGGAATAATGTCAATCGATGTTTCAACTGTGGTGGTCCAACGTATTTTGTTGAAGACTGCCCACAACCAAGGAAGACATTCCCTGGACAAGCCTCTAACTCCAACTCCAACTCTCAGAACAAAGGCAAGAAGAAGGTTATGCAAGTCCGTCAAGGAAGAGTAAATTTCACTACTCTATCAGAACTTCCGGAAGGTGCACCAGTGATGACGGGTACATTCACTCTACACCATCACCCTGCTATTATACTTTTTGATTCTGGTGCAACCCATAGTTTTATCAGTACAAGGTTTGGGACCAAAATAGGTTTGGATTTCTACCCCACTAATGGAACTTATATGATAACAACCCCTGGAGGTATAATTGCATCAAATCAAATTTGTAGAGATGTACCAATCCAGATGGGTAGCACTTTAATAAGGACAGCCTTAATTTCATTAAACCTAGAAGGAATGAATATCATCCTAGTTATGGATTGGATGACCAGACATCGGGTATCTCTAGATACCTTTTCTCGAATAGTTGAGATAAACTCCCCGGAATATGGACATATCATTCTTCATCTCCCACAACAGGAGTATAGCAGCTCTTGTGTGTATGCTATAGAAGGGATCAAGTTAGAGGACATTCCTGTTGTGTGTGAGTATCCAGATGTTTTTTCGGACGATTTACCCAGAATGCCCCCAGATAGAGATGTTGAGTTTATTATAGAGTTACAACCTAGCACAGCCCCCATTTCTAAGAGACCCTATCGTATGCCGCCCAATGAACTGGCAGAGTTAAAACTTCAACTTCAGGAACTCCTTGATAAAGGTTATATCCACCCAAGTGCTTCACCTTGGGGATGCCCTGCTTTGTTTGTTAAGAAAAAGGATAATAGTCTTAGACTATGTGTTGACTATCGTCCCCTCAATGCGGTTACTATTAAGAATAAGTACCCTCTTCCCCGTATTGATATCCTGTTTGATCAGTTAGCCGGAGCCAAGATATTCTCCAAGATTGACCTTCGCTCTGGGTATCATCATATAAAGATTAGGCCAAGTGATATTCTGAAAACAGCTTTCTCCACCAGATATGGACTCTATGAATATCTGGTTATGTCCTTTGGTCTTACCAATGCACCGGCATATTTCATGTATCTCATGAACTCTGTCTTCATGCTAGAACTCGATAAATTCGTCGTGGTTTTTATCAACGATATTTTGATCTATTCTAAAAATCTTGAAGATCATGCTCAACATCTTCATGTTGTTCTTCAGCGTTTACGAGATCACCATCTGTATGCCAAATTCTTTAAATGTGAATTCTAGCTTGATACCGTCAAATTTTTGGGTCATACCATCTCTAAGGACAGTATATCTGTTGACCCGAGTAAAGTTCAGGAAGTGATGGATTGGAAGCCTCCTACTTCGGTCCATCAGATCCGTAGTTTTCTCGGTCTTACTGGCTACTATCGTCATTTCATTCCAAATTTCTCCCGGATAGACAAACCCATGACTGAGCTGTTGAAGAAAGGAGTGAAATTCTCCTGGAATGAGAAATGCGAAGAAGCTTTCCACACTTTAAGAGCACATCTTACCACTGCTCCAGTTTTGGCTCAACCAGATACATCCAGACCTTTTGATGTCTATTGTGATGCATCAGGCACCGGACTTGGGTGTGTACTTATGCAGGATAACCGCGTGATCGCATATGCCTCTAGAGCACTTTGGACACATGAGCAGAACTATCCTACTCATGACCTTGAGCTCGCAGCCATTATACATGCACTTAAACTTTGGAGACACCATCTTATGGGTACCAAGTGCAATATTTACACAGATCATAAGAGTTTAAAGTACATCTTTACGCAAGCGGACTTGAATATGAGGCAAAGATGTTGGTTAGAGCTTATAAAGGATTATGATCTTGAAGTACACTACCATCCAGGCAAAGTTCATGTGGTTGCGGATGCACTTAGTCGCAAGTCACATTGTCATTGCTTATCAGTAGAAGTTTTCAACAACACTCTCTGTTGGGAAATGAGAAAGCTTAGTCTAGAGATCGTCCCTCAAGGTAGTTTGAATCATATAGCAGTTGAGCCTATACTCCAGGATAGTATCGTTATGGCACAACTACATGATAAGGGAGTCAAAATTATCAAGCAACAATTAGCCCAAGGAGAAGAAAAGTATAAATGTTTCCAAGAGGATCCTAAGGGAATTCTACAGTTTAAGGGACGTATGGTTGTACCCAAAAACCATCAGCTTCGCAAGCAGATAATGGATGAAGCACATTTATCTAAGTTTGCTACGCACCCTGGCAGTACGAAGATGTATCAGGATTTGAAACAGAATTTCTGGTGGACTCGTATGAAAAGAGAAATAGCAAAGTACGTCTCTAAATGTGATATTTGTCAAAGAGTTAAGGCCAGTCACTTAAGGATTTCTGGTACACTGCAGCCTTTACCTATTCCTTCTTGGAAATGGGAAGATATCAGTATGGATTTTATCGTAGGTTTACCCAACACTTCCCAGAGACATGATTCCATTTGGGTGATTGTGGATAGATTAACCAAGACCGCTCATTTTCTTCCAGTACATACTACTTACACTGCTAGGAAGTATGCTGAAATATATCTAGACCAAATCGTGCGTCTCCATGGGATACCTAAAATGATCATCTCTGATCGTGGAGCACAGTTTGTTGCTCGTTTCTAGGAGCAATTTCAACAAGCTCTTGGAACTAAGTTAATCCGAAGCTCCGTATATCATCCACAGACAGATGGGCAAACAGAGAGGATAAACCAAATCCTAGAAGATATGCTTCGAGCCTGTGTGATCCAGTATGATAAGCATTGAGACAAATGCTTAGCTCTAGCAGAATTCTCCTACAATAACAGTTATCAGTCAAGTATTAAAATGGCTCCTTTTGAAGCCTTATATGGTCACCAATGCAGAACTTCTTTAAATTGGTCTCAGACTGGTGAACGCAAAATCTTTGGACTTGATCTTGTTACCGAGGCAGAAAAAAAGGTAAAGATCATTCGGAATAATCTTAAAATAGCTCAATCAAGACAAAAGAGCTACGCAGACAAAAGGAGGAAACCAATACAGTTTGAAGTAGGTGATTTTGTATACCTGCGAGTGTCTCCTACTCGAGGTGTTCAACGATTTGGTATCAAAGGCAAACTCGCTCCTCGCTATGTTGGTCCTTTTGAAATCCTTGAAATATGTGGACCCGTAGCCTATCGACTTCAACTTCCTCCTCAGCTAGCAGCCATTCATAATGTCTTCCATGTGTCTCAACAGAAGAAGTGTATCAGTGTTCCTACTGAAATAATTGATACACAAAGCATCGACATCGAACCCGATCTTTCCTATAAGGAGCATCCAATCAGAATCTTAGATACCAAGGAAAGAAATACCAGAAGAGCAACAGTCAAGATGTTTAAGATCCAGTGGAATCATCATACAGAAGAAGAAGCTACCTGGGAAACCGAAGACTATCTTTAGAAGAATTTCCCAGACTTCCTCAAGAATTCTTAGGTATCTAGCATCTTATTATATCATTCCTGTAATTTCGGGACGAGATTCCGTTTAGGGGGGAAGGTTGTAACAACCTAAGTGTTAATTATAGCAAGCCAATAGGAAAAATGTTGTGTATGGTTTGAATTGTGTGAAAATTGAGCAAAGTTATGAAAATAGGGGTATTTGTATAAATTTATGAAAGTACATGTCCCTTTATGTAAATTAGTTGAAGTATAAAGGTAACATCCAAAAATTACCAAGGATCAAAATGTAAAAAGGTGTAAGTCATCATGACATGTCATAAATACTTGCAAGTAGGTCCAAAGTTATAAGAAATTTACCTTAAGAAGGACAAAACTTATTTAAAGTTTGATTTGAGTGCAAAATAATAAAATAAAGCATTGAGCTGTGGGTTTTTGAACTTGAACCCTAAAGCAAAGTTGTAGGATTTGAAAAGTTCTACAACTTCTATTTTGACCATTTCCTCATTAGAGCTTTGGATCAGTGGGAAAATTCAGTTTGCAGTGAGGTCCCTAAGATTTTTGCAAATTCCAAGGAAGTCCTTTGGACCCCTTTCCCCTTCTTCCTCCTCTGGCGCCTGCTCTGCTCCCTGCTCTGCTTCTCTGCCGCCGGCCGTCAACGCCACTCACCGCCGCGCCAGCTCCTCCCCGGCACCACCTCCTGCTGCCCTCGCCTCCACGCGTCGCCCCCAGCCCGAGCACCGCCCTAGCTCCTCCTCCCTGGCCCTCTCTCGCGCGTGCCATGCCGCCCCACGGCTCTGCCGTCCGCCACCTCGCCGCCGCAGCAGCCACCCGTGCATGCCCCCTCGCCCCCTCTTTTCTGGTTCAAGAGCAGCACTAGCTTCCTCTCTTCCCCTTTCCACTCGCTTTTTTGCTCTCCAATCGCCCAGAGCCACGAACACCACCGCTGCCTCCTTCTTCTTCGCCGGTGAACCTCTGGTCGCCACGGAGCTCCCACCTCGAGCCCCCCATTGTCCTGGATGACCACCTAGAAAGCTTCACCGCTCCACGCCGAAGCTTTACGACCCCACCCCGACGCCCATCCTTCGCCGGAGCCCGGTCGCCGTTGTTCTACTCTACTCCGGTGAGATCCTGTCGCCGTCGAGCCCTTACCTCCGCCCCTCCTCCGTCCAATCCGACCATCCCAATCGCTTCTCCTGCTCCTGCTGCAGCTATTAGGCCCGAGCTTGGCCACCCTCCTCGCCGGGAAGCCCCTCGCTGACGAGCTCCTCTCCGCCGCTGCCTCGATCGCCGTGGGAACCTCACCTCCGGTCACCCCCTCTTCCTCCCAATCCCACCCATGGATGCGCCGTGAGCTCCTGGTGCCCGTAGGCCAGCCCTTCTCCACCCCCAACGCCGACCCTCGCCGGAATTTGACCGGCAACGGCTCTGCCCCTTCTTCCCCGACGAGCCAAGGGCATATTTATGATGATTTCAAAAGTTCTAAGGGTCTAGCTGCAAAATTCCAGAGCCCCGCCCCCCAATTCAAAAGCTATGAACTCCAAAAATGTGTAGAAAATTGTAGAAAATTTAGAAAAATACCAAACCAGTTTTGTTTGAATCCTTAAGTTATATTCGACTACTTTTATATAGTAAGTTTGAGCTGTATGTGTGTATTTTTTGATGTAGATTAAATATTAAGACATGAGTGTTTTATTTTTATCTCATGTTATATGCATGTGTTGTGACTGAATTTTGGAACTTAGGTTTTATGTTCCATGTGTAGCTCTGTGTAAAAATTTCGAGTTCTTTACTACTCAATTACTTAGAAATTCGAGTACCTTTGTTATATGTTGATGAAATGCTTAGATTTTAATTAAGGATGTTTCTGTTAGTATTTGTTTTTGAAATTTATACCATAACTTCATTTCTGCATGTGTAATCTATAGTAAAAGTATTAGGATTAATAGTAGGCTATACACCAAGTTATGGATTTTTGCTTGTTTTCAAAGATAATTCATTTATGCTAGTTTTTATTCATAAAAAATTATGAGAATATTTTGAGGTGTTACTCTTGAGTAGTGTAGCATGTCCACAAATTCTCAACCCATGATCAGGTGTAGAACAACTAAAATAAATAGAACTTGATAAGTAGATCCATATTAAATAATAACCTAGGGTTATTAAAGATAATTAGCTAGTCAAATAAATAAAGGTGTTAAATGTAATTAATTTAATTATTTAAGATAATCAAACATGCTACCTTATGTAGTAGTTTAAATATTTAGGGTAAACAATCATGATAATTAATGTAACTAAGTGGTTTAATTAATACCCGATAAATGACTACCCAGCAAAGGGCAATTGTGTTGTTTGCTAGTATGTAATGTTGAGTTCGTTGGATTGCAACTTTATTGTGAAGTAGAATAACAGTCTATGCATTTTCTAAACTGCATCATTTACATCACATGTAGACTCGACGCTTCTCGCTGATGGCGATTATCAGGTTCTTCCAGAACCCGAAGTAGAAGTCTCGGAAGACATTGGGAACATCACCGAAGATTTAACTGAAGCTCCGAACCCGAGTTCGGAAGAATTTATTAATGTTCCTGACTTGAGCCTCGCCACTGAAGGCAAGCCTCGGACATAAACCCACTACTTTATTTACACTGCAATCTATATTATATATATATACTTGTGCATTAAGTTCTTAGAAGTTGTCTGGAAACCCTAGTTGCATATTCCTAAGAACCAATGTACTGAATATTAGAAACTGAATCCGACTAATGCTATGCTAATAGGACCGGTAGAAGTCGAGTGATTTCCTGTCACTCGCGCGATAAAGGAATTGGTTGTTTCCGATCCTGCAATCACTATAAGGATGACGGATGAGGTTACGTGCTGTATCATGGAAAGAAGGATACCCCGTCTATGTTGATGAATTTGGTTAAGGTCATAGTGTGTGGTAGTGGCAGTTAAGCGTTTGAAAGTACTAGCCACATGCCGTGAAATATGGTAAGCGGTAAGCCTAGTAACCAATCGGCCCGGCAAGTGGACTCGTCCCCCACCACTTGACTTTTATTTTATGTTTACACGCACCGACTGTGGGAGTACGTTCTGCAGAGCAGACGGGAATACGGTCATGTAGTCGCGCTACAGACGTATGTCCTGCACATTGGATGTGCGTATGGTCCTACAGTCGCTTGTGGTGGCTTTGTTCCACGACCCGGAATGAAAGGCAAACGGTTGCTTCGGAACGACCTGTTGGTGTTCCAAGCGTGTGAGTTAGGTTTACCTTGCATGGGTTGAAATTCGATTCAGAATCGTCCGTTTCTCGTGAAGATTGAGACTGCTTAATTCTTTTGCCACATAGAGTAACAAGAGAAATCTTATGATGAGTAATACTGAGGTATGCTTTAAAGAGGCTCTACCTTGCTTGAATAGTTATAGGTGCTTATCTAGAATGGTTAAAGGAACTAGAAACTGAAAGCTAAAATATGAAAGTAAGGATCTACTCTTTGTTGCTTTTCAGCAAAAGCTAAAACCAAAACCTTTGCAAAGCCTTCATGGTCTAGTTACGGGCTAAGTATACCCTAATTCTGGGTAAGCCTTGCTGAGTATTAGCATACTCAGCCTTGCAATATGATTTTATTTCAGGTAATGCCCCTGAAGAGCCTACCCTTCCCATACCTTGGCCTTATGCTTTGCCTGATGGTTGGTCCGTGGAGTGGGACCCGTCCCCGGCCAACACTGATCATAACGAGTGATGTCATGCCATGGCTTAGCATGATGTCTATTCTGGCGACGTGTACAGTTGTCATACTTTAAATTCCGCTGCCGTGAACTTGAACCTTTAAAATGGTTTGTAATAATGACTCTCAGTTTAGAACCTTTGCTACTTTTGCAAACTCTTGTAATATAAGTGTCCGTGATGTAAAATATGTTGGCGATTGTATCTCTGGACTCGCCTTCGTACAAGGTACCTTGTTTGATCCTGCTTTCGGTGGTTTATCGGGACGTTACCCGACAGGCCAAGGAGTTACACTGTTTGAAGTACGATGGGAGCCCTTGAGAGAGGACTTGCGTACTTGAGCCAGTGTAATTCAGGTTGGTTCTGCCACATCGTCCGAGTCTTCCGTGGATCATAATATGTGTAAACAAATAAATAACGATAATCTACTTACAAACAAACTCCAAATAAGAACAATAAAGATCCAAACAATGCCAGGATAGGACTGCATGTAGACATGGCGTACGGGTTGACTAAGTCAACGATCAGCGGTCAGGGTCGGTTAGCGGTCAAGCTTGCAAGTCCTACTGGTCAGCATAGTCAACGGTCAAACTGGATCCACCCGTTATTAGTGGGCCCCGCGTGTTAGTTGAGACATGAGGGTGTTAGTAGGGCCCGCAATTTAGGTCGGTCGGCCCGCGGTCAAGCTGGATCCACTACACAGTTAGTGGTCAACACGATCAAAGGTCAACTAGTTAGAGCTGTTAGGTGGGCCCCACTGTCAGCCAGTGGGTCCACCCGGTAGATAGGACCTACCGTTCAGTTAGCGGGCCCGTTGGTGGGCCCTAGGTGCCTACATGGCGGTCCACGCGGTCAGTCGTGATCTGGTGCGACCGCCGGATCCTGTGCGGCTCTGTGCTCATGTGTGTGGGGTGTTTGGTGAAATGCCGAAATGGCACTGGAGTGTCCGCGGCATGACGTCGTGGTGTGGGCTGATTGGAGAGGAGGCAAGGTGCTGCTGGGTGCTGGTCTTGGCTTTCACGTTAACCAGCTAGGGGTCAACAGGAGGTGCTGGCAGGTTAGCTGATAGTTTAGTTAGCAGGCTTGGTCCGGTTAGAGATTAGAGATTAGATGATAATCAGTTTGTATTTGAATTTAGGATTCAAATACAAACCACACACAATGAACACCAAATAAATCCAAATGAAATTCCAACTCACAAATGCAAGCTCATGATTAAAGAATCTATATGCACAAATTTTATTTACTAGGAATTTTAGGAAGGAGCAATATAACATTAAATTGCGACTAATTATCATGGCCCACGCAAACCAAACGAAATTTTTTGAAATTCACTATTTTCATAACAATTAACATTCCAGAAAAATCTGGAATGTTACACTCGTTACGGCTCAATTTCAACCGTCAATTTGATCAGAAAATTAGGAGAACTAGTATTTCTTGCATGCATATTTATCAAGAATAATGTCATTTCCACATGTTCCTCGAAAAATAGTGCTATGCAGGTATTTGTGACGAAATGGAGGGAAAACGCACCCTTGGATCTAAGACAAAAGTTATCGACCAATCTGAACGCACCGTTCAGCCTCATATATATCAAAGGGCCCACCAAAGCATTCAACCGATTTAGGGCAATGCCGGTGCACACAAGACAGACCCAAGGGCCCACCATGTAGTCACCTTGCCAAAGGAGAATAGGAGAGGCGGCCTGGCTGGATCGGCTCAACCACTGGTTTGACCGAATCAGTTCAAGCACAACCGACTTACCTCTTCCACATGCTGCCCCTTATTGGCTCCCAATGGCGGTTCCAAATGACTCCCCTCATTTGCCGACCGAGAGACCCCCGTGCCACACCTATAAATATGAGAGGAGGGGGTAGAATTAAGACACACCTCAAATTGCTCTCTCTCAAGTTCCTCTCTTACTTAGTCCATAGGTTAGTGAAGTTTAGGCTGAAGTAGCTCTCTTTGGGTTCCCAAGGTTGCCTAGGAGTGTTCGGTATGGGTTTATCTCTTCCTCTCCTTTGTAATTCTTGGATATATTTAATTCATTTATCTTCTAGATTTATATACTTGCATAGTTTATATACTGCGGTGTTAGATATGTATGCTATGATTAGTTTGTATTCATATCTTATGCCTTGCATGAATAGAAGAGTAAAGCTAGTGCCACGGCAACAGTTTTGGTATTTGTATGTTTGCTCTAGTGTGATGTCTGTCCATCTGGAGGGTGGGGGCTCAGCGCGGGATGCTAGAGTATCGCTTATTAGTGTAGACGTGGTGTCTGGGCTAGTCATTGTTGCCAGATGCGGTCCTATCCCATGGATTGATGAGGTAAGCGGCAGGTGGTGACAGCCCTCTCCGTCCAGCGTAACCCTCCCCATTCGGATAATGGCTGTAGGAGGTCCATAAAGTAGCCGAGTTGTCTGGTGGCTCCTCTACGAGTTATGTGCGGTTCTCTCGGTAGTGCCTGGGAGGCTAGAGCTGAGTATAATTTTATATGAGTGTATAGTACAAGCTGTATATCTAGATAGAAGTACTTTAAGTTCCGAGTAACTTTTTTCTTCCTTTCTCCCTGCCTATGTCTTTGCTTGAGTTTGAGCTTGAGTAACTTGTGTGTCACACTACCTTATTATCAATATATATCTTAACCCTATTTATACAATCGAGTACTCAATCAAGATTTGATCATAAACTTACTTATTTCTATAACCGCCGCCTTTCTTGCGGAAATATAAATACGACACCCGAGATTACTCACGGATAAAATGCTACAACGGTATTCCGTGCGCTTGCGGACTTATCTGTGATGTAAGAAATACCACACGGCATCTCAGGCACCATTGCTAGGGATTAACGATCCCAGTAATGACGCTAACAAACGCCAACATTGATAGGTCTAGATCAATACTGCCAAGTTCAGAGATGCCTAATCTGTCTATAAATGCTGCCCAAAGCAATGCTGCTTTGCCTGAATGATCTGAATTTTTTTCCCTAGCAGAATTGTGAAGAAAAGCTATGGAGTTTTTTTCTGAACTTGATGGTAGCATTTGCATGGAAAAACTTTGTGTTTCCATCCCCAAACTTGATACATTTGATGTTAGCTCTTTGTTTCCAATATATCTTGTGCTGATTCAGGAGAAATGCAACTTGTCATTCAATAAGGCTTTAAAGTTTCATTCTAGCACTGCGAGATCTCTTTATTCTTCTTTAGTTTCCAGGAAATGAATCAATAATTTGATATTCTCAAGCAGCAAGGACAAACTGGAAATATGTGCATGCCATGCCTTAAGCACTCTTCTCAAGTTTTTGAACCTGGCCATAATAATTTTGCAGGGCCATCAGTTGAAACTGGAACTGACCAGCCATGCTGCTCCATCTGCAAGAAGTGTTCATTCTTCATCCAATAATTTTCAAATCTAAAGATTCTAACTCTTGGAATAGTGGTATTAATATGGATAGTACATGGGGCATGATCAAAAGATTGCATAGCCAAAGATGTGGCTACTGTATTGGGGTAGTTTGAAGTCCAAGAGAGGGAGGAAAAAAACCAATCTAATCTGTCCAAAAGAGGGGAGTCTCGTTTATTGGTCCCATGTAAAAGTTCTTCCCTTTAAGGGAATTTCGACAAGATCAAGGGAACTGATTGCTTCATTGAACATAAGAATTTCATTAATATTGGCACCTGGCTTGTTTCTATCTTAAGCTTTTCTGATGAAGTTGAAATCACCTACCACTAGCCAATCTACATTATCTGGCATTTGTTTGTTTTTGAACCAAGTAATGAATTGCCTCTTTCCCTCATCTGTGCAGGGCACATAAATATTGGTTAGCAACCAGGAAGCTCCTGAGAGTAGGGATATAAACATCACTGATTGTGCAAAATCATTAACAAAAATCATCTCTCCATCAAAAAGATTTAGAGAATCTACCTATTAGCGTCCTTTTTGAGAATATGATATTTGAGGAATATCATCTGCTTTGGTTCATCCATTGTAAAATGGTTATTGTTCGACAGACCAAATAGATTCTTATAATATTTTGTGATATACTTTTTGAGTTCTGTGTCATCACATATTACTCATTCCTCTTGTTTGAGCTGGAAAATTCATGCTTTCCTATATTTTCCATTTATCACTAGATCAAAATATTTTCAATTGCAGTACCCCTCCAATATATTAACTAGGGGATTTCCTCCTCTCCTAACAGCTAACCTAAACTTTTTGTTCAAACAATGCCTTGTTAGGATATAAGATAGATGTTTCATCTGCTTTATTTACCAATATTTTCTTTTCTTTTTGTATGTACGACTGACGTTTTTGGCCTACCCCTCAAATATTGTTTGAGATGTCTGCCAATTTTCTAAAGGTGTATGGCCGTCCTCTACATCTTGCCAACATTTTGAAAAGGCCCTCACGTAGTAACAAATCCAAGTCCAATTTTAACATAGGTTTATACTAAATAATAAGGGTGCATGACAGAATTCAAAGTTGGAACATCAAGGTTGTTTGCACGTGTGAATTCGCTGATCTTACATGTCTATCTCCTTAAGGTTTAGACCATCAATAATTGCGTTAAAAGGGCCATCTGCCACTATAAAACCTATTATAATAGGTAATGTTTTGCTAGAACATCATTTGGGCCAACATAGTTAAAAAAGCTTCCTTGAACTCCGGCTGGGCTACTACTTAAACAGACACCAATATTGTAACGAAAATGGCTCTATTATGTCATTATTTGTGGTTTTGGTGATTTACTTATAAAATAGGCATTGGAAGTTTAGGACTAATGGTTTGTCAAGAATAAACATTTGCAAGGTTATGAAGGTCCAAGGATGCAATACAAGTGAAGCAATAGATGGCAGGACAAAGGATGAAGCAATAGATGGCAGGACAAAGTTTGGGAAGATTGCAAGGACCGGATGATGCATAATCTCGTGGAAGTGGCATCGCGTTCCAAGGACCATAGAAGCATTCATGACCTGATTCATAAAATCTCAATATCAATGGTCTGTGCAGCAAAGCAAGATTTTTGCACTTTTGTGTATTCTAATACGTGAGATCTGCGAACGACTTTCGTAACCGATAAAGTGAGGTCACTAGTCGTGTTGCATAAAAAACAGCTAGGATCGATAGATGAAGAAAACTAAGAGCAACTTTAGTTACATTCCCTAAATCATACCCTCCAAATGCTAAATAGGGGATGCTTTATTTTTAGACGCTTTCAAATTTGTTTCAACTACAGCAATAACTCTGAATTCTAGGGTTTCCTAGAGAACTCTAGAAATAGAGGGTGGATAAGAGAATTTGGATGTGTCATCAAAATAGAGGGTCTAATAGAGAATCTGCTAGAGTGCATGTTTTTGTTTAACCCTCTAAATTTTGGATATGGATCTTTTTGGAGGGTCTGCCAGAGCTACACTAAAAAAATATTTCTGCACACGCTATTCATGGGACGCCTGGATGGAAAGAGATAGGAGAGAAAAAGAAAAATTAAGCAAATAATAAAGCTTAATTGACTATTGTTAGAGGTGACAACCGTGACGGCATACACCTGTGTGATGGGAGCCAGGAGAGGAGATGAGGTAGTAATATTGTTTTATGAGGCTGCTGCGATGCACGTGGACGGGGGTGCACGCGACGTTGGGAACCAAGCTAAAACCACTGTTGTGATTGTGAAATAGCTCTGTTTTATTGGGTTTCTCATAAAAAAAATTAGCAAGTTTTATAATTGGTTAGAGTTTGGTACTTCTTTATCTCAAATCTCTACCACAATAAAAGGAAGAAAGTAGAACAAAATCTTGACGCGACCTTTGACCCAGTCAGCTTCCATCCCATCTCGTCCGTCCGATCTGGACGTCGCACCGCCTCCTTCCCGATCCTCCTCCCACCACGTTCCCACGCGACGGTTCAATCGCGAGTCCGCCCCGATGCCCTCCCCTCGCAGCCCCGACGCGCGGCGCCCTCCCCTCGTCCGCCGCCCTCCCCCTCCTCTCCGACTCCACCACCGCGACGCTCGTCCACGGCAAGCCACGCCTTACTCCGGCCTCGCGAGCCGCCTCCCCGCCGACGACGGAAGGCTCGCCGCACCGCTCCCCCCCAACCCCTGGCCGGCCCTCGCTCTCCGGCGTCGCGAGCCGCCTCCGCGTCGACGACGAGCAGGGGGACGCGCAGCTCTCCCCCAACCCACTGGCGGCTCCGGGCTCCCCGGCGTCGTCATCGCCGCGAGCCACCTCCGCTACGCCGACGAAGGCCTGCCGCGCCTCTCTCCCTCAACTCGCGGCCGGCCCTCGCTCTCCGGCCTCGCGAGGTGCCTCTCCCCCAACCTGCGGCCGGCCCTCGCTCTCCGGCCTCGCGTGGTGCATCTCCTCCAACCTGCTGCCGGCTCCAGGCTCCCCGGCGTGGTCGCCGCTGCCGTCCCCGCCCAGACGCCGCCGCAGACGGTGGAGACGGCGAAACAAATCTTCGCGGTGGTATGCACTGGAGAGCCTAACTCTGCTCTGTTTTCGTTCCCATGCCTCCAATTCCCCCGCTGTCCTGTTCTGCCACCGCATCAACGACAAGGCTGGGAGTCTGGGATCGAGCATCGATGGCCACGGCTCCGAAGAATCACGTCAGCCCCTAATTAACTCCTACACTTCATTCAACTAATTAGCATCTGTGCAGTTTGGACATGGGATCTGAATTGGATGCACGCACACTTTGGACTTTGTGTTTCTGATCAACCATTAGCATCTTGTGTACACGATACATCACTTCTCAATTCCGTTGGGCAATATCCCACACTTGCATATCACTTGTTCAATATAAAAGTCTTCCTTCTGTTTAAACCATATGATGAAATATCAATGCAATGCAACTTGGTATGATATGTAGTAGTCAGCCCCAGGAGTTTAATGAGGTGAAGGTGAGGCTCGCATGTGCACCCTGAGCCTGTGTGCAGCTGATCAATATAGCAGCATTAATCTTGCAAACTTGGCAGAACATAGGATGTCACTTGAACAGAGCTTATCATCAATGAACAAATATTGAGATTTTTCAATTTGTAACAGTTTAGCCTTGACTTCAGCAATCAGCATGTCTGTTCATGGAAGCCAGTGTAGGCAAATGTTGGACTCTACATAGGACCTCTATCTTTAACTTGAAACGAGAAATAATTAGAACAAACTATCATAAGTTAGAATCTGGTCCAAATTTCAGTTAAAAGCTGATCTACTCTTACAGAAAGTTCTTAAATAAACAGAGTTGACTTAAATTGTAGATAAACTCTGAGAATAAAAGTCAGACCTACAAGAGACATTTGAAATTATTCCCTTTTGCATCATGATGCTTGTTAGTTGTCCATCTGTTGGTGATCTTGGTTGTTGTCCTAAAGCAACCTCCATTCAGTTTGCTATGATTCAACATGATTTTGATCAATTGGTATTATTTCATATATAGTCCAAGAGCATGTGTACCATCAAGGCTATTCTTTCAGTCTTTTTTCTTGCAGATTCAGAGCATTCATTGTTTGCTTGGATTTATTCTTTCAGTCTTAATTTTTACAGATTCAAAATATTCTTGCATTGATTAACAACCAGTAGAGCAAGTCCAAGCAGGCAACCATGAGGTGATCCACTCGACCACTCGGCTGATCTACTTTTTCCAAAAATGTAAGCTTGAACAAGTTCCAAATTACCTAAGGCTTGAACATTAAGTTATATAGAATTTGTGTGCATATTTTCTTTGTTGGGCAAAGGTCTAGTTGTTGCCATCCTAGAGGGCAAGCTGCAGGGTGTGGGAGCTGGAGTTCAACATGTAGGAGGTCGCAGGTCACTGACAGCCCACTACTCGCTCATGCAAATCCAACCGTGCGTGGTCTAAGGAGCAGGTAGGCCACCTTGATTTGCTCCTGCGAATGTGGATTGTCTTTGTTATCTGCTATTATTTTACATGCGGTGCAGAGCTCTGTCATGTTTACGATTGTAGGCGGATTATGCCATATGCAGGAGCTTCAAGGTACAGAGATGATCCTCCCAGTTATGAACTCTAGATTTATGTGTTGATTAGTGTTCCTGGAATCATATTTTCGATTATGTAGGTGGGCTTGTGTTCTAATTGATTGAACTGATGGACAGCGTATCCTTATTTTAATTTTTCAAATTTCAGCTGATGATTTCAGGTTTGTTTGTGTTTTGATGAATATAACTGATGGATAGCATGAGCCTTTCTTCCTATCTCAAAACGAAGTCGATGAGTTCTCTACAAATTATTATGTCAATAACATTTATTATCTATTTGTGGACACTGATATTTAATGCCAGATTGCCAGTTAATACAAGCCACGAGATGCTTTGGAATGAGTAACTAACCAGTTAGTTTAACTGATCATTTGGCAATGCCACATGACAATAATTATTGTCTTTTTACTTTTACATGTACTGTCAGTACAAGATTGTACTGGGGTTAGCTCGTGCTGACATTGAAGGGAGACAGTTAGAAGATCATTCACCCTTCTTGATGTTAGGCCTGAGATAGTGTGCTGAGTGAGTTGGCGATGAAATCAATGGCAGGCCTTATCAGATCATCGATAGAACACTCAGAGTGAGATGCTTTGATAATTGAATGCAATTAAGTGAACATTGATGCATCGTGCTTCTAGTGTTGATCATTGAACATTTGCAGACCACTTCCTGCATCTACAGCTTCATACAGTATGTACAACAATCCTAAGGAGTGCATTACTATTTTCAGCATGTATGTTCAAACTTTTGATTTTGTTATTAGATAATGGCAGGTGAATATTTTGAAACTTGAGAGCATGGAGCTGTTTGACCGGCTATTCTAGACCCGTAGGTACTGTACTTATTAACAATCCATTGATTCATTAAAATTTCAGTATGACACTAAGCAAGTAACAATATTTACTGGTTTATTGTTTCTTTTTCATGCAGGATGATCAACCAAGTGGATAAATATTATTTCCTAAGATCATTATTCACTATTAATGTTATGTGTTAAGATCTGGTTCATGAGTGATCATGTTTGTTTGGTCTGCAATACAAATTTGTACAATTGGGTGGATAAAATATGTTCTGCTATGATCAGTGGTGAGCTAGATTGACTCAGTGACAATGGTTAGTGCAGTAGGTTAACTTAGGAATGTATGTGCTATGACCTTGAGGCAAGTGTTGTCCATTTCAACTTTTCAGAGTTAGTTTTATGTTCGAGTCATGTAATTTGCCCTGAAAATTTTTATGTGTCTTATTTGGATGACAATAGCAGGGGACACTATCCAATCTCTTCTTCTCAAGGATAAAGATATTCATCTTTTAAATATCTTAAAGCTAAATACATTTCATATTCTCTTTTTCTTGGTGCAGGAGATGTCAAATGCCTCCACTGATCTGATTGAGATAATCAATACCACGCAATGTGAGATTTTTTGGCTCAATACCGGCATGGACAAGGATCAGCAACATGATGCCTCTGATATGATTAACTAAATGCTGCTCAATTAATCTGCTACCTCAAATACTTGTTGCAAATACTTTGATCCATCACGTAACACTATTTCTGGTTAGCTGTAAGAACTCAGTTTCCTACTATTACCTCAATGGATAATATTATTACTTGTTTCAATTTGTGTGTAACCGTGAAAGCAGCCTCTGTATACCTTTGCAGTCATCTCAAAACTGTGTGGTAATAAAGTGTGCCCTCTTTGTATATTTTATTGCTTTATTTTTCAACACATCTGGAATAAATTCATAGCATTATTTAAAAAGATTTAAAAATGTATGTAAAGTTGCACATTGTTAAAAATATACATATCTAATGAGTTATTTTTATTTTATTTTAAAATATACGCTTCTTGTATAGAAATGAATTGATCTTGTTATCAGCCGTAGCAACGGATGGGTATTCAACTAGAATGCTCGTGAGAGTTTCTCCTTGTGGTAGAGGTAAAAAAAGATAATAAACATGTCCAATAGACTCAACTTGCAAAGACGTCTTGGGAACCTACCTTGTGCCGTCGTTCCATTTTACTACATAATTTGTTCGTGTGCGATGCAAGTTGCAATGGGTATTGGAACAAGAACAGTGCTCTTTTAATTATTTACATTATAACTAGTTATCATCAGATGCACATTCTCTATATATAGAACGGTCAAAACGCCTCGTCTCCCAAAAAAGGACAGGCTTCTACTCTCTCTCTCCATGTATATATATATACACACACGTCACCTGAAGGCCTGAATACTGAAACCACTCCGGAAGTCAAAATCACAATTCAAAGATAGCAGCTACAAGATAGCACCTACCACCACAAAACTCCAGACTCTAAATGAAACACACGGTTGAGTGTTCACACTAGCATCTCACGGAGGAGCGAAATTCACGGCTCTTCAACAGATTTTCAACTTCCATCTGCCTTCCAGGAAAGAAAACGTTCCAAGTTATGTAAATTCAAGCCTACTGGTAGCGCGAGTAGTTGGTGTCCACAGCTACCATCAGTCCCAAAAAAAGAAAAAAGGAGCGAGGGAACACCTGATCCAGTTTAATAATCTGAACCAAAGCAACATATTAACACGTGGTTTGCAGCTATTGACTAACATTTCCTGTTGTTTTCATCCGAAGACCGAATACATGTGCCCAGATTATTTTTCTGTCTGAAGGCATGCAACTTTTGACCAAATCCCCTCCAGCACAAAGAGACCAGTCTCAAGCGAACTCTTTGCAATTTAATATGCTATATGCCTCGTCTTGGTATGCATTTTGCACGATCCAGAGAGAAAATTGGTCGCGTTTGCAATACATATTGACAAAGACTCGCCACCTATTTGTTGTGCTATTACAGGATTGCTGTGCGAGTTGCAAACCAAACACGAACAGACAGAATTCATGAGGGACCGCACAAGCAATCCATAATCCTGCATCCATGTCCAGGCTTCAGCATCTCCTCAAGTTGATGTGTTCAGTACTGATCTTGGGTAAGAGCCAATCCTTGTAGCCCTTGCATGTCTGCTCTTTATCTGCTTAGATCAAGTTGGGTTTAAGTTCGCTTCGATTTACTTCTACAGCTGAGCTGATACGAGGGAACAACGACGACATGGAGGTGCTCATCGAGCTCAAGAAATTCCTGCAAGCACACAACCAAATAAACCGAGGCGCCTATGATGGATGGTTGGAGTCAGAGGCCTCGCCATGCAACTGGCAAGGAGTTGGATGTGATGCCGGCGGCCGTGTGAGTTCCCTTGACCTCTCTAGCTCGAGGATATTTGGACCCATCTTCGGCAATTTCTCCAGTCTCACTGGACTCGATCGTTTAGACCTCTCCGCAAATAGCATCACTGGTGAACTCCCAGATGACCTCAACAGATGCGTGGGACTGAAGCAACTCAACCTCTCACACAACCTCATATGTGGAGCCCTTAACATTTCCAGCCTGACAAGTCTGAAAACATTAGATGTCTCACAGAATCGGTTCGAGGGGGGAATTAGCATGAGCTTCCCTGCAACCTGTGACAAACTCACCACCCTCAACATCTCCAGCAACAACCTCAGAGGGAGCATCACTGGCCTGTTTGACAACTGCTCGAGTCTCAGATACGTGGATCTCAGCTTGAATCGCTTTGCTGGCCAGGTCTCTCAGGGCATGGACGGCCTTGTCCAGTTCAATGCTGCCGAGAATGACTTGACCGGAAACATTTCTCTCAGCATGTTTCCAGAAGGATGCAAACTACAGTTTCTGGACCTCTCCGGCAACCATTTGTTTGGCAACTTGCCGAATTCCATAGCAAATTGCTCCGGTTTGACATACCTGTCACTATGGGGGAACGGTTTTGATGGGAAGATACCACCAGGAATTGGAACGATTCCTGGGCTTGAAAAACTGATCCTTGGGAGCAACAACTTTTCCCGTGAGATGCCACTTGAGCTAATGAACTGCATTGCACTAAACTATCTGGACATTAGTGGCAACAATTTTGGTGGTGAGGTGCAAGGACTCTTTGGGAAGTTAACGAGTTTGACGAATCTGAAGCTTCACTCAAACAAGTACACTGATGGAATAGTGTCCTCTGGCATTCTTAGGCTGCCTAAGCTGACCATGCTTGATCTCAGCCTCAATTGGTTCACTGGGGAGCTACCTACCGAGGTGTCAAGCATGACAAGCATCAAATACCTCGTGCTTGCACAGAATAACTTCTATGGGGAGATCCCCCCGGTGTATGGACAGCTTGTTCAACTCCAAGTGTTGGATTTATCATACAATAATCTCTCCGGTGGTGTCCCTGCAGATATTGGCAACCTCTCCTCGCTTCTCGTGTTGATGCTTGCTGGAAACCAACTTTCTGGAGAGATCCCAAGGGAAATAGGGAACTGTACCAGCTTGCTATGGCTCAACCTTGCTGGAAATAAGCTATCCGGTCAGATTCCCCCGGAAATAGCAGGTACTGGGAGTAACCCTACTCCAACGTTTGTTAGGAATCAGAAGGATGCCGTGCAACTGGAGATTGGCACCAAGAAATGTCTCTCTGTGATGCGGTGGATTCCCATTGGTTACCCAGGGTTCAACTATGTTGACTCAGAGATGTCTTTGAAGGACTGCCGGGACCTAGAGGACCGAATCTTAAAGGGGTATGGTATTGTTACACCACCTTACGTCCAACCATGTATCATCCTGGGTTATGTTAGGTTCTCAAGAAATCTGTTATCAGGGCATATACCTCCCATGATTTCTGCAATGAGAAACTTCCACTTGCTCCTCCTAGATGATAACCTGCTCTCTGGCGTCCTACCATCAGAGATTTGTCAAATGCCGCTTGTTGCTCTTAATGTCTCTAGGAACGTAATTTCTGGTGTGATTCCTTTTGAGATTGGTCGGATGATACTCCTTGAGACCCTTGACTTGTCTTTTAACAACTTCTCTAGTGGACTTCCACCAAGTCTGAACCTGCTCTTTAAACTGAATAAGTTCAATGTTTCATATAATCCACTTCTCTCTGGCAATGTTCCATCTACTGGCCAACTTTCTACCTTCGACGAGCAATCCTTTCTTGGAGACCCTATCCTGTCTTTGCGTTTTGCTGACTATGGGCCCCATTCGGAATCAAATGAGGATGAGCTCTCTAGCGAAGGTACAGAAGATCATCCTGCTAAAGAAGAGACAATGGTGTCGGTCATCGCATTTATTGTGTTTTTCTTTGCCACAATTGTTATTAGAGAATATCACAACCTCATGTATGTGTACTTAGGCTATAAAACGCAGATGTGTCAGTATGAAGATTTATGGAGATATGTAACCCTTGAGCTTTGTAACCAAGTTAAAAAAAACTCGGAAAGTAGTGTCAAGGGCCATGTGGTTCAGGTATTGAATTGTTAAATATCCTGCCACATATAGGGGTGGTAAAGGGCTCTAAATTTTAGTCTAGATAATCTAAGGGCCGAGCTCTAATCTTATTTAATTTTGAGCTAAATATATATAAGGACCAAATTAGATTGTGGAGAGAGCACTAGGGCCATGATCCGTTACCAGCCCTAGCCACATAGAACTATAATGTTACATGTACAAAACTTCAAATTTATGTACATTTCTTATTTCTGTTCCAGGGGATTCATTGTAATTAGAAAACAGAACTACTAGCACCGTACCATTCAAGGATATCATCTCAAAATTTGGATTGTAGTTTATTATCTTGATAGTCATCATTAGTCTAATCTTTCAGGTTTTAACTTGACATTTTGGAGAAATCATGGGGTGAGTGCCAAGCAATTTGATTTGTTCTTTATGGATTCATATGTTAAGGGTGTGTTTGGTTGGGCCGTGGCTTTTGGAAAAGCTGTTGTGAACTGTGGGCTGTGGAAAAACTGCTGTGAAAAAGCTGTTGTGGAAAAAGCAGAAGACCGTTTGGTTAGAACGGTTGTCAGCTGTGGAAAACTGTATGCTGTGGGGAAATACCTATAATACCCCTGAAAGTTTGTTGGACTGTCTATATACCAAAATACTTGTACAAACCTAATATGTTCAATATTTCGCATGTAAATGTATTTTTTGGAAAGAAAAATATTAAATTTTCTAAGTTTTTTATCCATATGGTCCACATAAATAGAACTGTAGCAATTATACAAGGTAAAAAGCTCATGAAATTATGATATATGTCAACATAACTATCCTCCTCTCGCATTAACCAAATCATCAGCGATCTTATCACGAATGGTATTCATGGTATCCTCATTATCTACACCTTCACTTCCATCTTCTTATGTTTGTGTGGCGCCGTGGCGGGCCGGGGCGGGGCGGCGACGGGGCAAGGCGGCGTGGGGCGGCGCTAGGGCGGGGCGGGGCGGGGTCGGATGGGGCAGCGCCGGGGCGGGGTGGCGACGAGGCGGGGCGGCGTGGGGCGGCGACGGGTGGGGCGGGGCAGGGCGGCGCCGGATGGGGCGGCGGGCAGGGTGGGGTGGGGTGGGAGGCGGAGGTGGGATGGGAATGGGAGTGGGATGGGAACGGGTTGGGGAGATTAGAGCGAACCGTTTTTTTCATAACCAGTGGCAGGTGGGTAATTTTTACCCCAAAAGCCACTGAAAGCAGGGGGAGAGGTGCTTTTGCATTTGTACTAAGCAGCTTTTGGGCAAAAGCACCTAGAGCGTTTAAGCCCTTTGGTTGGTTTTTGGCTTTTGCAAAAGCAAAAGTAGATTGTAAAGCCCAACCAAACACACCCTAAGACCCATATGTCTTCTTGCCGAGCAAACTTAACTTTGGAGTTCAAACATGATCTGTCCTTCCTTTTATCCCTTGCTCTAACGAATGTTGTCAGTATCTGCGGTTGACTTGGATGTGACACTTGCAGTGTAGCCCTAGCCTTGCCATCTCTAATTAGCACTGACTCTAATCTTCTTGAAAATGTCATAATGAGGGAGTATCGACAAGGTGAAAAGACACATGTCGTGCAAATTTGACATGTTCCCTTGTGTGTTTCTACTTATGCTCTCAACTCTGAAAGAAAATTGTGCTAATTTAATTCATGACAGGGTATACTCCCACATGATGACATTGTTTCAAACCTAGATCACCAAGGAGGATGAGATCAGGGGAGAAGGTGGGAGGTTAATTGAAAGGTGGCGGCGGCGGTGTGTATCGCGAAGGTGGCCCGATGCCTAGAGGCACTCTATGAGCTAATTTCGCTAGCTGGACCAGATCTTAATACAATACTATGCTAGCGTGTGGAGATTGTGGACTGACACCTAAGCCCGGGGCTCTAATGGCCCTAGGCCTTCATCCGCCACCGGTATTGAGGGCGGGGTGGTGGCGGCAGCAGCTCGGGGAGGGAGGGGTCACTACACCAAAGCCGTTCAATTTATCGGCCAGATCTAATTTCGTCGGCCAAAAACAAGCCAACGAAAATAACTCGTTTATTTCATCAGCCAACACAAGCCGACGAAATTAGAACTTGTTTTCGTCGGCCCAGCCCAGGCTGACGAAAAAATGTTCATATTTTCGTCGGCTAGGCCTTGGCCGACGAAAATAGTTCTAATTTCGTCGGCCTGCTGGGCCGACGAAAATATAGGTACCCTAATAGCGCGATTTGGATGTCGTTCTAGGCCCGCACGCATACTTCGTTCTCCGCCCCCGCTCCCGAGCCCCCCTGCCCCGCCGCCACCACCGCGGCCCCACCGCCCCCTGCCGCCACCTCGTGCCCGCGCAGCCCCCGCGGCCCCGCCGCCGCCGCCCCGCGCCCCTCTGCCCCGCGGGCCCCGCGCAGCTCTGCCTCTGCCCCGCGGGCCCCCGTGCAGCCCTCTGCCCCGCAGGTCCCCGCACGGCTCTGCCCACAGCTGCGCGCACGTCTGCCCCGCGGCTGGCCGCACGTCTGCCCCACGGCCTCGCGGCCCCTAAGACGCACCGCCCTGAGATATAATAATCAAGAATCTATATCCAATATTGTGAGAAGCATAGCCTAGGAAGACACAATCACTGTTTTTAGTCCAACCTTACGTTTCTTAGCAATTGGTACATTATCTTTTGCTAAGCAGCCAAAATATGCAAGTAGGTGAGTGTTAATCTTTTATTTTGCCATTCCTCGAATGGTGTATTCTCTTTGTTTTTCATAGGAACTCTATTAAGAATATAACAAGTAATCAATATGGCCTCACCCCACCATTCCCAAGGAAGTGTACTGGTTTCAAATATGGCGTTAACCATCTCTGTTAGAGTGCGGTTCTTCACTTCCGCCACTCCATTTGACTCAGGAGAATAAGGTAGTGTTCTCTCATGAATAATACCATGTTCCTCACAAAACAAATTGAACTCATTTGAAAAAATACTGTCCACCTCGATCCGATCTAAAATATTTAATTTTTCTCTCAAGTTGATTTTCAACATCAGCTTTATAGACCTTGAAAAAAATTGAAACGCCTCATATTTTGACTTAAGCAAATACACATAGCAATATCTAGTTGAATCATCTATCAAAGTCATGAAATATTTCTTCCCACCTTTAGTTAACGCACCATTCATTTCGCGCAAATTGGAATGAACAAGTTCTAAAGGTGCCAAATTCCTCACCTTAGCAGCCATGTGAGGCTTGCGCGGTTGCTTAGATTGCACACAAACTTGACACTTAGAATTCTTGACCAAAATAAATTTTGAAATTAAAATCAAACTAGCAAGCCACAACATACAACCAAAATTAACATGATAAAGCTGTGAATGCCAAGTATTTGATTAATCATCATTACACACATGATTCACAACTTTATTACAAGAGTCTAATAATGACAGGCCAAACAGACCATCACAGTCATATCCTTTACCAACAAAGGATCCAAATTTGAAAACAACACATTTGTTCGATTCAAACACCAACTTCAAACCATCCTTACAAAAGAGAGATCCGCTAACAAGATTTTTATTTATTGAGGGGAAATGCTGCACATTCCTCAATTGCACAGTTTTTCCTAAAGTAAACTTCAGATCGACCGCACCAATACCACAAATAGCCGCATTTGAACCGTTCCCCATCAACACGGATCCAGCTCCTTGACCTGGTAAGAAGAAAAATAGAGAAATATCAGCACACACATGTATATTTCCCCCTGTGTCACTTGTCCCGAGCATAATGACCAGTACTACTGTTGGTACTTGTTAACATCATAGATAAATCCGCAAGTGCACAGATACCAATGTAGCTTGCACCCAGGTGTATTCCAGGGTATCGTATCCACTGGGGAACTTGTGTATACTCTCTAAGGTTTAGGTTCATCCAAGAACACCACACTGGCGAAAGGCAAGGGTTAGAGAGGATTCCTAAGGCTAAGAATCACAGGTAAGATGGAACTGTCCTAATTGTTTACTGCAGGCTACTAGCTTCGCCTGTATAAGACCTGGCCTGCTCCAGCAATACGGCATTTTGATATACCTGAACGAGGTGGGTTACGCTGGATAGATAGGGTTGTCACCACCTACTACCTACCACATCTAACCATGGAATATAACACAACAAGTCTAGTATAGACACCACATCTACACCGTCTTTTACTAACTCTAGCCTTAGCCAAGAATATCCATCTCTATTAGGAGTCTTAGACTAGAGCACCCACTAAACTAGTAAACTATTGATCCCATAAACAACTAAGGAATTAGAACTATTACTTAACTAAGAAACTAAAGCACAAAGGAAGTCATGGACACTTACTTTGATTGATAAGCATCCATCGAGGTACAAGATGGAGAAGAGTGCCTTCAAACCCGGCACTTCCCCGACTTCCGCTCACTCTCTCCCTATTTTCTAACACTGCCTAGGTAGCACTACACCTCTAGAGTGAGCCTAGAGCTTGTGTATGAGAGTAAGAGAGGAAGAGAGAGCAATGTGTTGTTTGTCCTAATTCTACCCCCTCTTGTATTTATAGGGGTGTGTAGGTCATTGCTCGGCTGTGGGAATAGCTAAAGCTCTGCAGAACCGACTTGGGGAGGAGCTGAGGTGTCGCCACATGGAAGGAGAAGGTCGGTGGTGCCTCACCTGGTTCGACCGAACCAGGGTTTCGGCTGACCTAGCCTGGTCGCCAATCGACCTACCCTTTGCCTAGGTCACTGGTAGGTGGGTCCCACATGTAGGTGTGCATGCATTGGCGCTGTCTTAAGTCAGTTGCATGCTTTGGTAGACCCTTCGATCCATGTGAGGCTGAACGGTGCGTTTTGATTGGTTGGAGTTGCTTTGCCTTGGATCTTGCTTGCTCTTTTTATGCAATTTCTCCCCAAATACACTTGCACACATATTTAGATCAGGACTTGTGGAATTCGTTAAATAAGCACCCTATTCTAGCGTTAGCCTTTGATATTATTCCATTTTATTGCAGGATTTGACGGTCAAAACTGGTCCAAACGAGCGTCAACAAGATCCCCTAGACTCAGTCCTTTGCTCATCCTCGAGTGAAGGCCTAGAACTAAGGTGGACATGGCAGCCTTGACAAGATTCCTGGATAAATGTTATTCTTTACCTCACCTTGGCTTGTGAACTTTTGAAGTGTCTATCATGATGTTCCAGGCGATTGAGTGATGGAACAGTGTTGATTCTAGTGTCCTTTCCTGTTTAGCTACCAAATTTGGGGTTTTGAAATTGGTTTTAAAAAGAACATATCCATGGTCTTGCCCCCTTTTTAGATATCTCTCGATCGCTCATGTGTGTGTACCTTACCAAAGCTTCATCCCTTCTCTCCCTCTGTTGTGTATGTGGCTAAAGTGGAGCTCGGTAGGGAGTGTGCGGATACATACTTGCGATACATCTGTTGCAAAATCAAAGATCGGATCCATAGATATCATACATGGCTATCGCTTAGTAAAACCTTTTTAAGGACATGGCTATCGCTTCTTTTATTTTCACAAGTACTTGGACCTTCATGTGTCCATGTCTCTTTTTTTTCACGATAGCTCATGTCTCCTTTGGAACAATATTTGGGAGAGCGAGAGAGACCAATCTTTTTGTAGAGTGTTTATTTTAGGGGGCATGGTAGCTAACTTGAAGTGCAGAAGTTGCTGGTGTGCATGATCTTGATCAAACAAGTAATGAAGTATATCTCAATAGGGTCACAAAATTTGATAGAGCCTAGTGTAGCAACAAGTCGCATACGTACGAGGTTGCTAAAGTGTATATCGATGTTGACGGTCCTTAAGTCACAAAATTAACCATCCACTTTTGCATCTTTATATTGAAAGAAAGCAAGTCAATCTTCTAAAATACTCTTGACCATACAAGAAAGAAGATATTTTGAAGGTGAAGATATTACCATGGATATAAATATTTATAGAAAGTTCTAGAGTCACTTGTCTTATATGGCAAGTGAAAAAAATATCTAGGAATATTCTAGAATATCTTTTATTGTATGGTAAAGTAGAAAATATCTAGGAAGGTTCTAGAGTAGGGGACACATGTCATCACCATATGTGTCGCCATGATCTATATATATGAGAACCCCCCTCTCCCTCCCCTAGTAACCTAAGAGGCAACAACACATACAAGCCACAAGCATTAGAGAGAGTTGGGGTTGTAGTGCTAGGTGAGTGTGTGAATGAGTGCTAGGATAGCCACTTAAGAAGTGTTCACACTCTCGTGTAATATTGTTGTTCGTGTAATAAAGTGTTGTTCAAAAGAGTTGGTCTTCCAATCTGCTTCTATAGTTTCTAACTACTTAGTGCGTGGATTATGATCTATCGAAGGTTGGCTTTGCCCTCGGGATCACAACGGTCCAAGTTTCATCTGAAGGTTGGCTCTGCCACCTGAAAGCAAGCTTCATCTGTAGGTTGGCTCTGCCACCCGGGAGCTAGAAGGTCGGCTCTGCAGCCAAAAAGGACCAAAAGGCACTAAGTAATTAGAAATTATAAAGCTGTCCACTACAGAGTGAGTGGGTGTTCCTAGATATAGGTCCACCTTCAAGTAGGTGATTAGGGCCGCCTCCATTTCCAACAATTGGTATCAGAGCCAAGTTCATCCGGAACCATCATCTTGAGGAGGCATCGGTGAGCACAAGTGCTTGTGGTATCCACTGTCAAGCAGGCGCTAAGGGGAGACTCTGTCGGTGCACAGTCTGGGACTGTGAAGCTTGTTGGTCAGGGACCAGAGGAGCTGACGCTGGGCGTCGATCACTATGGCAGATCTTGGTGCAAGCAGTGAAATCAGGAAGCTCAACAGCCACAACTATGGTTATTGGAAGACCTGCATCGAGTCCTACTTGCAAGGTCAAGATTTGTGGGAGGTTGTTGCAGGCAGTGAGGTTGTGCCTCCAGCGAAGGAGAAGGATCAAGGGGAGCCCTTACAAAAATGGAAAATTAAAGCTGGCAAAGCCATGTTCGTGTTGAAAACTACAATCGAGGAGGATCTACTAGAGCATATCAGGATGCAGATACTCCGAAGATAGCTTGGGAGACTATCAGTCAATATTTTACCAAGGTGAAGTCTATTTGTCGAGAGATATCTCAGCTTGAGCCCGAGGAGAAGATTGGTGAAGCTCGTATGAAGAGGATAATAATTCATGAGCTTAGACCTGAGTATAGTGGATTTATTGCTGCCGTGAGAGGGTGGCCGAATCAACCATCTTTGGTTGAGCTAGAGAATCTATTGGTTAACCAAGAAGAGTTGGCCAAGCAGATGGGGAGTATTACCGAGAAGGAAGAAGAGGAGGCTCTCTTTACAAGTAAGAAGAAGGGCTCATTTAGGAGACAAGAAAGATTCAAGCCAAAGTGGACAGATGGTGACAAGTATCATGCAAAGGAAAGAAGTCCTTCAGGAGGAGCAAGAGGAAGAGAAGATAAAAAATATCAACCAAAAAAGCAAAATGGAGGGTGCTTCAATTGTGGTAAGGCTGGCCATTTTGCTAGAGATTGTCGTCTTCCAAAAAGATGTTTTGAAGGAAATATAGCCACTACCATAAAGGAAGAGAAAAAGGAGGAAGTACCTAACAGTGAAGAAGAATGGGATATTGAAGCTGGTTTTTCTCAAGAAGTAGAAGATAATGAGTTGGAGGAGGACATGGAGGTACCTGCTTTTGCAGCGACAATTGATCCAAAAATTGACTATAAGGAAGATTGGATCATTGATTCTGGGTGCTCCAATCATATGACTAATGACAACAAGAAGTTAGAGGATATGATAGACTACAAAGGAGGAAGAGAAGTATTAATAGCCGATAATTCAAGATTGGCTATTTCTCATGTTGGAAAGACAACCATTCTAAGGTATGATCCTCATCAACTCCAACTCAACAAGGTATATCATGTCCCCGGGTTGAAGAAAAATCTTCTATCAGTCTCTCAGTTGACAGAAGAAGGAAAATATGTTCTCTTTGGACCGGAAGGTGTGTCTATATATAGAAAAGTAAAGGTAATTGACACACCAATTTTGGAAGGAAAGAGGAGACAATCAGTCTATGTCCTCTCTGATGAGTCCGCTTATGTGGATAAGACTCGAAGGAGTGAGACCGGGGATCTTTGGCATGCCCGCCTTGGACATGTCAATTATAGGAAATTAAAGGAGATGATGCAAAAGCAAGTTTTGAAGGGGCTTTCTCAAATGGATATCCAAATTGATACGGTTTGTGCCGGTTGTCAGTTTGGCAAGGCTCATCAATTACCATACAAAGAGTCTGAGCATCGATCGATGACACCGTTGAAACTCATACATTCGGATGTTTTCGGTCTGGTGAAGCAAATATCTCTTGGAGCTATGAGGTACATGGTGACTTTTATTGATGACTTCTCAAGGTATGTTTCAGTTTACTTTATGAAGGAGAACTCGGAAATCTTTTTGAAGTTTAAGGAGTTTAAGGAGAAGGTAGAAGCTGAGCTCGATATGAAAATTAAGTGTCTTTGGACTGATATGCCACAAGCATTTGAGCAACAATTCTTATAAAGTCTTGTAGAACATATCGTCCCCTATTAGGACGTACTTCATGGCCTTGTAACGTATCCTCTTAGGTGCCCCCCGAGCCGGATCCTTTAAGTAATTGAAGATATCGGCTCTCCAATCTCCTTGTTCCAGCAGGTGTACCTGAAGATCGGCTCCGCTTGCCACAGCCTTGTATCCCGAAGCCATCTGTGCAAGATCATTGGCCTCTGAATTTTGTATCCTTGGTATCCAATAGAAATTTATATACCTAAATTGGGCCATCAGCTCCTGACATTGTACCCATAAAGGGAAAAGCGACTCGCTCTCGCACCTGTATTCTTCTGTGAGTTGAGAAATCACCAGATTTGAATCCCCAAAAATTTTACTGCTTCCGCTCCGGCCTCAAGAAGCAATTCCATACCCTTACGTACCGCTTCATATCCTCCGAAGCCATGAAAATCTGGTTATAGCCAGCGTTGCCATCCATAAAACTTAAAATCTTGTGACCAGCAGCCACATTGATCAATGTCTCCATGACAGGCATCGGGTATTCATCCCTCGGTGTAGCTCTGTTGAGGTCTCTGAAGTCCACGTAGACTCGCCATCGGCCATCCTTCTTTCGCACAGGTACAACACTTGAAATCCACTCGGCATACCTGCACGGCCTGATGAATCCTACTTCTAATATTTTCTCCACCTCTTTCTTGACTTCTTCTAGACCTTCAGCCTTCATTTGTCGCGCTCGAAGCTAAAACGGCCGAAATCCCTTCTTGAAAGGGAACCAATGCTCGACGATGCTCCTGTCCAACCCAGGCATCTCCGTGTAATCCCAGGCGAAACAATCTGCGTACTCCTTCAGCAAAGCTATCATCAGCACTCGTAGACACGGGCTTAACTTTTTGCTGATGAATGTTGGTCGTGGCTTATCCCCAGGACCAATGTCAACCTCTTCGAGCTCGTCAGCCGATGTAAACCTGTATCCTAGCTTTCCGTCATCTGTCGAGTCAACGCTGCAAATGGACAAAGAATGTGACGAAAAGAGTTTCGGCCGATCGTTAAGATCAGCTGCCTTATAATCTTCATTAATCCTTGAAACTTTACAATTGATGTATGGCCGGCTGCTAGAGCGGGCCTCCTTGTAATTGCCACAATTATGCAATACACTTGTCATCAGGAGTTTATATTTTATTTTTTGGGGCCGATCGCAGGGATCGGCCTTGCGAAGTGCATCAGAATAGCTCGCCCTTGATGTTTCGTCTACTCTGTAAGGCTAGGAGATAAGACGAGCCTCACCCCATTTTTTGTAGCTTCCACGCGATCATAGCCTTCCAAACTGATTCCTGAAATCGGCTCTTGATCTTCTACGTCCCAAATGCTCATGGCGGCGTGTGAAATCTCGATCGAATTATCCGCATGAACCACCTCTATTTCGTCTCCATCCCACTGAATCAGACATTGGTGCATCATGGAAGGAATTCAGCAGTTGGCGTGAATCCAATCCCTCCCAAGTAGGACGGTGTAAGTACTCTTACTGTTGACGACGAAGAAAGAGGTGGGGACAGTCTTGGTTCCCACGGTCAGATCCATATTAAGGACGTCTTGTGCCTTTGATGTTTGGCCATTGAAGTCACTCAACGTGACGTTGGTCTTGATTAAATCTCCAGTAGAACGCCCGAACCGACGCAGCACTAAGTATGGCATTATGTTGACCGCTGCACCGGTATCGACCAACATTTTGTTGACAGGCTAGCCGTTAATGTAATCCTTGAGATATAGAGCCTTCAAATGCTTACAATTCTTTCCTCGGGGCTTCTTGAATATGACTGGCCGCGGCCCCAAGTCAAGCTGGGCTACTGGTAACTCTTCACGGCCTTGGGTGTAGAACTCTGCAGGGAGTACAAACATATGCGCGTCAGCTGATGTCTTCGCATCGGCTCTTGTTGGCTTAGGATGCCACTCTTTCTTAGGAGGGCGCGATTCCCTTTTCTGGGTGTGGTGAACCTTATCCGCCAGATCCGGGCGCGCCTTTCTTAGCATCTGTGTAGCCGCTGCACCCTGCGCTTCTGGGAATGATTAAGTCCATCAGGGCACCAGCGCAGCCGGTGATATTTGTCCTCTTCTCCTTCAAAGTCCTCCTTTCTGCGTGGTGGCTCAGCTTGCTCATGTTGGGGCGGCACGGGTCCCAAGCACCAAAACACCAAGATTCCTTCTGCATCACATTTCTGAGATCTACACTCCGGGCAATCATTGACAGAAGGCAATCGGCTCATACCGGAGTCCCAGCAATACTTGAAGAACGGGCAATGCCAATGGTCACGTGTATCTTCATGCTTCTTCAGACTCTTCCCAGTACGGTGCTCGTATTCTTCATCTTCTGATTCATACTGGAGACGTTGCCGGTACTGACATTCATACTTCTTGAGGAGATGGGTGGAAGTCGGCCGTTATTTCCTGACATGTCTCACTTGCTCTTCAGTGATGTATTCCTTTTCCCCTTTTTGGGGCCGATCGCAGGGATCGGCCTTCTCCTTCCTTTCATAGTGACGTGGCGCAGGCCCTGCCATGTTGATGCCAAATGCAAAGTCCAGTTGCCGTCGTGCAAATCGGTCGCTATCATTCACGCGACCCTCTACCATGTTGACGCATGGAAACGGCTGAGTGTCGACCTTCATGGCATACTGACCCAAGATCAATCGGCCCTGCTCAATAGCCGATTGGATATGTTGATGGAGTTCTTTGCAGTCGCTAGTGTTGTGGGTGAAAGAACGATGCCATTTGCAGTATGACCTCCCTTGCCGTTCTTGTGCTGTAGGAAACTTACAGCCTCCAGGTAACTTCAACTACTTTACCTTTAATAGCAGATCAAATATCTGCTCGACCTTACTTACGCCGAAATCAAAACCCTTTGCAGGTCCTTACTGCTTCACCCACTTACAGGACACGGGATTTGCCCCCCGAGTCCACTCTACAACCGCTACCTCTTGATCATCCCCAGAATCTTTAGCGTCTTCTGCATCGATCAATGTTACCTGACGCTTGAACCTATCCTGGTACAGTTCTGGGTGGCGCTGCTCATATGATGTTAATTTCTGCACCAAGTGTGCCAAAGAATTAAACTCCAATTGAAAGACCAGATCCTTGATCGGCTTCACCAGTCCCAAGGATGCCAGCTCGACTACCTCCTTTTCTGAAATTCGGGTTGAATAGCATCGATTCTTGACTTCCCTGAATCACTGGATATACTCTCACATAGTTTCCCCTCGCTTCTGCCGGACTTTTGCCAGATCGGCAATCCCGACCTCCACAGCTTCCGAGTGGCATTGGATGTGGAATTGCTCCTCCAGCTGCTTCCATGTGCGGATCGAGTCAGGACCCAATGAAGTGTACCATCTGAAGGCTGGCCTTGTAAGAGACTGCAAAAAGAACCTTAATCGCAGAGGGTCCGACACTGAGATCATCCCCAATTGTGCCAAGTATTGGCTCACATGCTCGATGGAGCTGGACCCTTCCGATACATTGAACTTGGTAAACTCAGGGAGCCGATACTTGGGTGGCAGAGGGATCAAATCATATTCACTAGGATATGGCTTAGTATAGTTGATCGCTCGCCTTTTTGGTAAAATACTAAATTGATCAATCAAGATGGCGCTAATCTGGTCTACAGTTTGAAATCCTGGGACTGAGTGCGTGCCATCATGACTCGGCCCGGTGGCATACTTAGCTAGCCACGCTTGCTTATCGGCATCTATCCTAGAAACTCCTCCAGTCGCCCGCTGCGCCGAATATACCAGGTTGTTGCTGTCTGGTATATATGCACATATGTACCCATGTGGAATTTCCTTAGGTGGCTCACTGAAGAATTGATGATCCACAAGGTCACCTCCCACCTTGTAGACAACGTATGCCGGTGAACCTTGTGATTCTGGAGCCGCGACTGTATAAGGCAGTGGTGGCTTGGCCTGGAACGGCAATTCTCCTTTGTGACTACCCAGGGTATGTCCCATTGGAGAGTACTGATTCTTCGTTATTTCATGGACTACGCGCAGTGCGACACGCTCAAGAGCGTTCACCAGGCTCTCGGAGTGCCGATGCAACGAATGAGCCACCATGTAGTTCACCTCCTGGCGTCGAGCTCTGGTGCGCTCCTCTGAAGAGGTAGATAGATCCACTTCATCGAGAGCACCTTCAGGTGAGAACCCCTTCCACCTGATGCCGTGGTGGTGGGTCCTCTCAAAAGAGCCGATGAGATCGGCTTCAAAGAGAGCCTTGATCTCATCATACTTCTGCTTGTGCTCAGCGGAAAGCTCCTCGTATGTGACTGAGTTTTCCTTTGACATCCTAGCGGTGGAAGTTGATGTAGTCGATGAAGATGTCCCACTGGGTGTGCCAGAATGTGTTATCAGTCGAAATCCACCGGCGAGCAGCGACAGGCAACACGAGGAGCCAGGAGGCTCCCGGGACTGCTGGTGGGCCCCGGTCCCTCGGTCAACGGCCCAGGATCTGGCACACGACCTGGCGTCTTGATCTGCTAGGCATGCCACCTGACCTATACCTGATCAGGAAGGTGTAGATGTGATTTCAATTAGTCTCCTGCATGCACAGACACGTTCAAACATTAGTCCGAGCCGTGATCGACTCTTCGGGTGATCCCTGATATCGGCTATAAAAAGCCGATTGTCTCCCAGTATCAGATCGGATCTGTATATCTAAACAAAGTGCATATATCTGATACTAATATAAACTTGCTTTGTAATCAATAAGCTAATTCAATCTACAATGGTTAAAGCTTTCACCACATCCTATGCGTAGTTAAGCCTAACAAATACGAAAGATAACAGAATAGCAACCTAAACAGAGGCCTAAAAACCAACAGAAAGCTGATTCCCGGAACAATCCCTCTTTTATAAAGCATCAAACGTATTGCCGGATCATTTAACTCGTTTGAAGGGTCTAATCATGTAGATCTTAAACCAAATCTTTAATGAATAGAGACTAACCGTAACATATTGGATCTACTAATCGAAACAGAGTAAGGTGCTGCCCTTACACCCGGCATCGGGCACGAAGACAGCTAAACGTTTACAGGTGATGAACAATGCACGGATACAGTATAAAAGGCCGATGCATCCCTATAAATGTTAAGATAACTAGTGTTACTCGTCATCAACAACACTTCAGCACGAGAAACACAAAGATAACAGACGGGTAAAATGCTGCCCCGATCACGCGAGGCGTGATCGGGGCCGCATAGCACTTACCTGGAGAGAACCTTAAAACAAGGGTGGCGTTTGACACCCTAGGTGTCAAATAGATCAAACCAATAGAAATAATGTTTGGTGTGTGTGTGCCTAGTAACCAATCGGCCCGGCAAGTGGACTCGTCCCCCACCACTCGACTTTTATTTTATGTTTACACGCACCGACTGTGGGAGTATGTTCCGCAGAGCAGATGGGAATACGGTCATGTAGTCACGCTACAGACGTATGTCCTGCACATTGAATGTGCGTACGGTCCAGCAGTCGCTTGTGGTGGCTTTGTTCCATGACCCGGAATGAAAGGCAAACGGTTGCTTCGGAACAACCTGTTGGTGTTCGAAGCGTGTGAGTTAGGTTTACCTTGCAAGGGTTGAAATTTGATTCTGAATCGTCCGTTTCTTACGAAGATTGAGACTGCTTAACTCTTTTGCCACATAGAGTAACAAGGGAAACCATATGAGGAGTAATACTGATGTATGCTTTAAAAAGACTTCACCTTGCCTGAGTAGTTAAAGGTGTTTACCTAGAATGGCTAAAGAAACTAGAACCTGAAAGCTAAAATATGAAAGTAAGGACCTACTCTTTGTTGCTAGCTTTTCAGCTGAAACAAAACCTATATCCACAGTAAGCCTTGATAGTCTAGTTATGGGCTAAGTATACCCAAATTTCCGGGTAAGCCTTGCTGAGTATTAGAGTACTCAGCCTTGCTATATGATTTTATTTCAGGTAATGTTTCTGAAGACCATACTTACCCCATGCCATGGCCTTATGCTTTGTCTGATGGTTGGTCCGTGGAGTGGGACCCGTCCCCGGCCAACCCTGATCATAACGAGTGATGTTATGCCATGGCTTAGCATAACATCCTTACTGGCGACGTGTATAGTTATCGTACTTTGAATTTCCGCTGCTTGAACTTTAAAACTAGTTTGTAATAATGACTCCTAGTTTGAACCTTTGCTGTTTCTGCAAACTTTGTAATAACTTTGCTAAGTGTGGAACTTTGTACTACTTGTGGAAACTTTTGTAAAATAATTTCTCTATGATGTAAAATATGATGGTGACTGTATCTCTGGACTCACCTTCGTGTGAGGTAACCTTATTTGATCCTGTATCGGTGGTTTATCGGGACGCTATCCAACAGACCAAGGGATTATATCGTTTGAAGTACGTTGGAGCCCTCTGGAGTGGACTCGCGTGCTTGAGCCGGTATAATTCAGGTTGGTTCTGCCACATGGCGATGCGCCGAGAGTTGTTTGCGAATGCTTCCTTTGTTATCATTCGTAGTCTAGGGTACATATTTATAGTATGGAGACTTGCCTCTCCTAACCAATCCCGATCGACTACGACATGAATCTTGACTATCTATATCTAAACTAATTTAAACTAGATACATGGCCAATCTGTCCTTAAACCGCCCGCGCAGGAGCCAATTCGCAAGCCCATTACAATTATCCTTTGAGCCCATCTTGCTCGTGGCCCACCTTCTGGCCCAGCCAAATTATGGCGATAGCAGGTTCTGAATCGAGTAGAATGGATGGTCTAACCGACACACATGTCTACAAGCAAGTAGTAATGGCTAAACTTTTAACAAAACAAAACTCAATCTGTTTGTAGCGGCTATGGAGGTACATGAACGTGGGAGGGCGACCAAAGGGGTGCTGGAGTCGTGATCCAACCCTAGGATGCATCCCTAATGGACCCAAACTCGATACATGGCCCATTGGGCCAAAATAAGATGACGCAGCACCTGGACAGAAAATATCTGCAAACAAAAATGATGATTGGGGCCAACTCCGAAAAGATATGGACATTAGCCTAGATCCATTTGAAAGTAGACCTGATAAGCTTTCCGTGAAGTCCAAGAACGCCCCAATCGGAGTCCGTATGAAGTCGTGGCAGCCGTTACAACTTGGTTCTATCCTGCAGTCCGAATCCAACGTCCAAAATGTGTTGGATTTGGACTCTTTCTTTCCTTGCACCAAAAGTGACGTGGTGGTCTTGTGGAGAACATTGGAAAGATTTGAGCTTGGTCCCCAATCAATTTATTTGGTCCTCCATATTTTCCATATAATTTGCACACATGGCTTTATCCAGTCGAGTAATTCAAAAAACGAGAATGCACAAAAATCATAGTGCAGCATTAATTATTTTAAATGTATCGAATTTAATCTTGATATAGAGTTGATTCACCTTTGCTCAAGAAGGCACTATTATGGTCGTTTGCTCAAGAAGGCACTATTATGGTCGTATGTGATGATCTATCACAATTGTTCTTCGCACCCGTCGGATCGCCATGATGAAAGTTCGGACGCCAGCTTCTGCCTTGCTTGGATCAGGGAAGTTCGATCCGCCTCCTTGGTCATTACCTCCCATTTCTGCATGAAAGATAGCACACGGTAGACACTAAAGACAAGATCGTTTCTAATTAAACAAAGACTCCAAGCTACGCAGCCTAAGAGAAAAATAAGAAAAACTTTTGTTTTGTTATTGGCCCCCTCTAGAATTATTTCATGAAACCCTTCCACAATCGTGGGGGTGCTTGGGCACCTGAAGGCGTTCCGGCAAAGGCACCAGATAAAACGTGCAAGCGCGCAGCAGAAGATGATATGATCTGTGAATTCTACATGCTCGAAAAGCTTGCAGTGTATATGTCCCGGCTAATTCCTCTTCACTAGTAAAAACTAGGGCCTGTTTGGTAGTCGATTTTTGGATGATTCGACGGAGAATCAAGTCTGGAGCGAAAAAATGATTCCACAGATAAGGGGGAGTGGAAAAAAACGGCTCCCCCGATTCTCCTCCGCTCCCCACCAGCGTCGTCCTGCACGCGCCGACCGGCCGCTCGCCGGCGCCCGCACCGGACCGCCGCTCGTCCCCGCACGCCCCGGCCGGCCGCTCGCCCGCGCCCGCGCCGGATGCCTGCTCATCCCCGTCCGTACCCACCGCCACTCATCGCCCCACGTGCTTGTCGGCCGCTCGTTCGCGCCCGCGTCGGATGCCTGCTCGTCCCTGTCCAAGACGCAGGCACCCGCTCATCCCATCTGCACCGACGGCCGCTCGTGCGGATAGTCCGCTTGTCCCCGTCTGCTGTGCCCGGCCGCATCTCTTCCCCACCCACATCAGGCCATCGCTCATCCCCCACGACGTCCATATGCACCTGCTTCTTGCTTGATTTGGACTCATAGGAGCTCAATTCGCGACGTGGGAGCTCGATTTCGGAGCCACATAAGCATGATTCGCGATGCTGGAGGCTGATTCATGGCACTGCACCGATGCTGACGCTGGTTCGCCGTCATCGTCTGGAGCTGGAGTGCCACCAAACGCGTTTTTTGGAGAGCTGGAACGATCGGGAGCTGGAGCAGTGAGAAGCGATGAGCGGAGCAGAGAAGAGCCGGGTTGGAGCGCTACCAAACCCACCCTTAGGCTGGTGCCAATAGGGACGGTACCGCCCCCCTATCGGCGCGACGCAGGCGGAAGGCGGTCGAGTGAGAGAGAGAGAGAGGGCGGGATGGATCCCGCCGGGCGGGAGCGGCCGCTATCGCCCTGCTCTCGCGCGCGTTGGCAGGCGCGCGGGGGCGGGAGGCGAGCGGGAGCGAGGCGGCGCGCTGGCGTCGGCGTGCGCGGGCGAGAGGGGTGAGGCGGGAGTGACGTGGCGCGTTTCGATTGGTCCACGCGGACCATCCGTTGAACTAGCCGTTATTTGATCGTTTGAACTCCAAAAAATTTAAAAAAAATTGCAAAAAATCCCAAATTTCATCCCCAACCCCCTATAAATACCTCACCTGGTTTTCACTCCTTCCACACCCCATTTGAGCTCATTTCTCTCCTCTACAATCCGAAATCTCTTCAACCATGACCGGTTGGTCTCCAGATTTCCATACCTTCATCGATCTCTTGCAGTCCGACGGGTCACAAGCATCTCCCCAAGATGAGTCTTCTCCGATGCATCACCGCTCCGATGTCAATTCTTCGCCGCTTTGCCGCACCCCCAATAGGCCGTGATAGGGCCAAGGCGGCTAAGCGGAAGGAGAAGGCTAAGGGGAAGGAGAAGGGGAAGGAATCCTCATCAAGCAGTGCGGTAGCAAGAAAAGTATCTGTAATGAAGAACATGTGGGGTGGCTTAGTGAAGGCTAAACTATTCAAGCAATGAAACATAATGAAGTCTCGATCAACCGCGGATATGGACGAAGAAGAAAAACGTACTCATTTCAAGTCCGTCAAGATGGTGGAAAAAGAGTTTGGACTAGATGAGGATTCGGAGGAGGATTAGAATTTTCTTTTAATTATTATGTATTTTTACTATTTTTAATTGCGATGTAATTTCCTTTTTTAATTATGATGTAATCGGTAATTTTTTAGTTGAATAAAATTAGTTTATTTGAATTATTTTGCGTACGCAAATAAAAGAGGGTGAAATAATTAAATCTGGAAAAGAAAAACTGACGTGGAGGAGAGAGAAGTTATAGCTGGCACTGTAGCCTGTGCATTGGAGGGGTAGGGTGAAAGTAGGGTAAGAGTGAGGATGAGAATTGACGTGGCGGGGAGATATCTCCCTTCACCACGTTTAGGATGGCCACGAACCCATAACAGAACCAGAAAAGCCACAGCTTAACGTTCGTTCATTCAGTGCCCTGTGGTTGCGGCTAGTTGCCAAGGTTTTGTCTGCCTGGCTAATCAGCTGGATGCCACTACGTTTTGTCTCCTAAACTAACAACCAAAGTGGTGCGAAACCCAGATTAGCGCGGCACAATCAGTGACGCCTACGCGCAACCTACTACATACCCTCTCTCCAATGATCCAATCCATCAATCATCGTCGGCCGCTCCAATCCCCATTCCCACCGTGTCTTGTTGTCTCCCGCCACATAATTAAAATCCGGCGCATGAGACCAGCGCGGAATGCACCAGCCGAGAGGACGACGTCTCACCGACTGGGACCGGCGGGGTCCGCCCGGTCCCATCGGAGGATCCATCCCGGGCGTTCGTCACGATCGCACGGCGGGGTGCGTCCAAACCATTCCGGGGAGCGGGCCCGCGGCGGCGAGCGAGAAGGGTGTCGGTGGAGGGAACGGAGCGCCTCTCGCGTTCACTTTGCATGGGCAGGAACGGAACGAAAGCGATGCGTGCAAGGTAAGCGGAGCGCGCAGTCCGGCTGGCGCTTCACTGGAGCGCGCAACCGGGGGGCATGGGCCCGCGACGCCACGCACCGCGACACGGTGTAAGTGGGCCTGCTACGGATGGAAATCACGCCTCTGCCACCGTATCTGACCTTTCCAGAGGAGCTGCCGGGTGCCGGCCAAGCGACGAGCTGCTGCTATAGTGCTATTCCCGTGGCGAAAGCCGCCACTGACGCCGGCAGTCGGTCCATCATGTTTATTATCTGCTTGTCCATCCAAGTGAATAGCCCAAACGAACCATATCCATAGTGAATAGCCGGATTATCAAAGTGGGAGTGGCCCTTAATTGCCTCTCGACCTGGCTAGAAAATTGAAGGCAGACCGGATGAAAGAAAGCTTTGTTTTACAGACGCAAAATCGAGTAACTTGTAATAACCAACCTAAGACGTATTTTTACTCAGAGCCCACCCATATGCTACCATAACACTCCGTGCTTGCATTTTGTTTTCCAGATCCGACGGTTGCCCCGTCGGCCAAAACAAAACGGTCGAAACATCCACACGCAAAGGCCTTCCTTCCTTTCCTAATGATCCTGTTTGGTTCCACTAAATAAAACCAAATGACTAAAGTTTATTAAAATTTCAAACAAAGTAACTAAAAGTGAATTAAAATATTTTAGTCTCATTAGCTCCTAAAGAGTAGCTAAAAGAAAGAGTTGAGAGCACTTTATTTGGAACTTTAATCACTTTTAGTCACTTGATCTAAATAGAGGTGACTAAAATTTAGTCGCTGCTTTTAGTCATTTTAACTTTAATCATTTAGTGCAAACAAATCTTAAGAGGCTGTTTGGATTCCATATGCTTGTAATAAATTCTATCACATCGAATATTTTGATACCAATTAGAAAGACTAACCATAAGCTAATTATAAAATAACTGCGTAAACCTAGAGCTTATTCGCGAGACGAATCTATTAAACCTACTTAATCCATGATTAGTACATATTTACTGTAGCATCACATGGATTAATTATGGACCAAGTAGGCTTAATAAATTCATCTCGCAAAAAGTATATAAAATTTATTTTATTATTAATCTATATTTAATACTTCTAATTAGATGTGATGGTATTTATAATAAATCTTATAGTAACCAGATCCAACCCAACACAAATCACACCGACACTATACCCGCTGCGTGCACCGTGCAGGCAGCAGCTCCAGCTTGCCCGAGGCTCTGCGGCTCTCCTCTCTTTTAGACTCCTCTCACCTCCAACGGCCGGAAGCGCGAGGCACGCCACCCCAAGAAAAAAGTCCGGCCGACCCGCTGACGATGCTCACCACCGATGCGGCCTTTCTTTTCTACCCGGATTTGTCCCTTGCTTCACTCCAACACTCCTCTAGATTCGCGACTGAAGCGAAACCAGTCAGCGCCAATAACAAAAACCACGGTGGGCATTCCGGCGATTATCCACGGGCTACGAGGGCACTTTGAGCAGCCCCCCGCCAGATCTCGCTGGCTGCACACGGCCAGGCATTACATTACCCCACCGTCCACCTGCTCGAGCATCATCACTCCATTAGTGCTCTGCTCTCCACTCGCTCCCCTCCCCTAGCTAAGAAAGGGCCAAATTAAGCTCGCCGCCGACGGCAGCAGCAGCTACTAGCTAGACAGAGTGCCCGGAGTGATGGACCTGATAAGGCCGCTGGCCGTGGTGGCGGCGCTGCTGGCCGTGTGCGCCGCGGCGGCGGAGGGGTTCGACATCCTCCAGATCCTGGGCAAGCACGACGAGTTCTCGCAGTTCTGCAAGTTGCTCAACGAGACGCACCTGGCCGGCGACATCAACCGGGACCGCACCATCACCGTGCTCGCCGTGGCCAACGGCGACATGGGACACCTCACCAGCGGCCACTACTCGCTCGGGACCATCCGCCACATCCTCGAGCTGCACGTCGTCGCCGACTACTACGACGAGAAGAAGCTCAAGCAGCTGTCGCACGGCGCCACCGCTGCATCCACCTTGTTCCAGGTAAAGAAATACGACTGCTAGCTTAACCACACGCTGCGAGTGTCTTCTCCACCTTTGCTTTCAGTTCGTTCCTAGATCTGCAGGCTCATTAATTAGACCGTTTCATTGAAGCTCTAGTTTGCTTCAACTGTTTTGCATCAGCCATTCTCGAAAACAAAAAAATATTACTGACAGTAATTTTTCTCTACCGAAGGCATTTTGTAATCATTTCCATCTCATTGGATAGCTTCAGCCATTCTATTGTTTTTGGCTTCAAAATTTTAACCCTCTTTTCTCTCTCTGTCTAAAGTGCCTTGCCCTGCCTGGTTGGGGGTTCCTTTATCATAGGCTCATAGAGAATAATTCTGCCGCCAAATTTCGAGGGATTCGGTTAGAACAGCTAGGCACTAAATTTTGGATTGGAATAATGCAATTTTTCCCATTCCTCAATGTTTGCAGATATTGCTGGTCTTATCCTGTGGACCATTGTCAATATACTAATGGGCCTATTTTGGAATCGGAGGAAGTAATTATTTTGAAGAAAAGAACTCCTTTAGCCTGAATAAGAAAAAACTCAAATCACATAAACATATCCTTGTGGAACCTAACTAATGCTCCAAAGTCCAAATCCATTTACTGACTTGTTCCAATTTTGTATAAAAGTCGCTTTTGAAGTGGTGCCCACGCACATGCACATGTTGGCCTATCTTCTCACTAGGTTCTGAATGAAACAGTAATTAAGTTTGTGGCTCCTCCGGCTACATTTTTTTCCACCCTCGAATCCCTGGATTGTCGGTCCAGCTGAAATTCCCAAGGCAAGATCCCACAAATTTGTGTAGGATTGTTAATGCAACTTCTGTTAGACCTTGCATAGAATGGATGGAGAGTCAACACGAACCATGCCTGATGTGATTTCAATTAGCTGGGAAGTCACTCAAAAAAAAAAGTGGACAGCATGTTTGCATTGAATGATATACCCTGAATATATGGCGTGAAGTAGGTTAGCAGAATTGGACGGTGCACTATTCGATTGTTCTCTTCTCCATCCATACAAGTTTGCAATGAAGTGAACTATCGGTAGTTCGGTACTAACAGATGATGCTCATTATCTCATCGTCAATTGCAGCGATCCGGGTTTGCCCCCGGCATGGCAGGGTACGTCAACATAACGCAGCACCGTGGCGGCAAGGTGACATTTATCGTCGATGACGCAGCCGACTCCGTGAAGCCGGTCACCTTCGTCAAGCAGATCGAGAGCCACCGCTACGATTACTCGGTGCTCCAGGTCAGCAGTGTGCTCTCCTCCCCGGAGGCCGAGGCGCCCGTGGCCCCGCCAGTTCCTGTCAACCTCACCAACCTCCTCTCCAAGAAGTACTGCAAGAGCTTCGCGGGCCTCCTCGCTGCCGACGCCAAGGCCTTCGACACCATCAACGGAACCAAGGACACGGCGCTCACGCTCTTCTGCCCTGTGGACGCCGCCGTGGCCGCCTTCATGCCCAAGTTCAAGAACCTGACGGCCAAGGCCAAGACGGCCATCTTGCTCTACCATGCCGTGCCGGACTACTACTCCATGCAGTTCCTCAAGTCCAATAAAGGCAAGGTGACCACGCTCGCCACCACCAGCGTCGCCAAGAAGGACTACACCTACGAAGCGCAGACCGAGGCTGACACCGTCACGCTTGACACCACAGTCACCACCTCCACCATCCAAGCCACTGTCAGGGACGACGACCCGATCGCCATCTACGCCGTCTCCAAGTTCCTGCAGCCCAAGGAGCTTTTTAAGTCCAAAACCAAGGACCTCGCGCCGGCGCCGGCGCCAGAGGGTCCCAAGAAGAAGACCAAGAAGAAGCCCAGCAGCACCTCGGCGGCCGCCGCGCCAGCGGACGACGAACCTGCGGACGGCCCGGCTTCCGACGACTCAGCTGACGACGCCGCAGACAAGGCCGGCGCCGTGCCGTCCCTGCTCGCCCGGTGGGTCACCGCGGCTGCTACGTTGGCAGCCGCGCTGGCGCTGGCGGCCTAAGGTGTCTTGATGTGTCATGTTTTTCTTTTAACTTATTGGAACCTCTCTTCTTTTCTTTGTCCAATTCGTGTCCCATGTTGGTGCAGAAAATAAGAAGGGCCATTTTACTTTGTTTTTATATTTATTGCTGCATTCTCAGGGAAAAGGAAAAAAAGAGAGAGGAAAGCTTAGAGGTGTGTCAGATCATGTAGCTCTTTGGATTGTTTTATTGGGTTGCGGTGATCATTTTGTAATGATAGTGATCAATGTAATTGAAGAGTGTGTTTATATGTGATACTATAATGCATCATGGAGTTTAGAGTTGTACTCCCATCGTTTTGCTTTCAGTCTGTCCAAGCATGAGCTTTCGGAGTCACATTTTTCTCTCGAACCGAGGCTTACCCCATTTCCATTAGCAGAACGGAAATTCGAGAGTCCTACAGAAAAGGACCAACCCAATAGAATTGCGCCCCGGGGGGGGGGGGGGGGGGGGTGGAGGGGGTGTAACTGGGGAGGGACGGGGTGATCAGTAGATAGAGTGCTCGCTGTTGGAAATAACTTGACCATGGTACGTCCTGGTCATGGCGTGTGTGCGTGAGTTTGTTTTTAGTCAAGTCTGAGTTCTGTTAGGTGCAGTCTAGCAGCACGCAAGGCGTCGAACTTGGTGCTTGCCCAGGGCTCGCGGAGGCGGTTAGCTCACGACGAGAGGCAGCCCAGATGCACGGGCCTATGTGCACGTGTACGTGTGTATGCATATGCAGGATAGCTGCGGCATCAGTTCGAGTTTGTTAGTCTGTTAGGCAGTTAGGAGGTGTTGGTGTGCGTGGTGCCGATATGTAGCCTATATGTAGCCCCTGAGCTCCTCCGTATTCGTTTGCCAAGTCCACTGAATGAAAGAGTAGGCCAAGATACCGGAGCAGTGGCTCCGCGGCGTTCGTCGCCGGCAAACAAAAGCTTCGTCTCCCTCCAGCGGTACAGAGATGGTTTGCGCTGGCGGGCTGAGTTTCCACTAGGAACTCTCTGCCAGCATAAATGCTGATTTCGGTTTCTGATCGTCAGTACACATCGATTAGTGCTGGGGCATATCTGTACTGGCGGCTGTTGAACGGCAGCACAAATACCTCAATGCCCGCCAGCAAAAATTATTATTGTCCGCGCTAGGTTTGAATTCTCAAATGTTCCCGCCAGTTTATAAATTTAAATTTCCCACCAATTTTCAATTTAAATTTCACGCCAATTTTGACAAATGTATTTCAGCCTTTGCAAATTGTTATCGCTATAATTTAGGCGGGCCAGAAAGGTGGGTCATGGAGCAAGATGAGCTTGAAGAATAGTCATAATGGGCTTGCGAATCGGACCTTATGCAGGTGTTTGGGGCCAAGGTTGGCCGTGTATCTAGATAGGCATGTATGTTTAAACAGTTTAGATAGAGATAGTCAAGATTTGTGTCGTGTTTAGTTAGGATTGGTTATGAGAGGCAAGTCTACGGACTATAAATATGTACCTTAGGTAAATAATAAAAAATAGAATCATTCATCAACAACTCTCGGTGCATCGCCATCCCTGTTCTAGGGTTTCTCGGGTAAGCGCCGTACGACCCCGATCACGTTCTGCGTGATCGGGGTAGCATCGTTCTTACTTAGTGTTGTTGATGACTAGTAACACTAGTTACCTTAGCGTTTATAGAGTAAGCATCAGCTTTTCCACATGTAAATTGTGCTTTGCTTGTTACTTGTAAATGCTTGATTGCCCTGTACCCAATTTAGGGTATAAGAGCAGTGCCCTGTTTCGTATCTATTTAGTAGATCCAATTTGTTTTGGTTATTCTTCGTCAATCGAGGATTTAGTTCAATATCTGCATGATTACGCCCTGTAAACAGATTGAATGTTCTGGTAGTGTCCTGGGTACTTTATAATAATGTAAGAAGGGATTATTCTGAAAATCAGCTTTTAGTTGGTTTTTAGGCCTCTGCTTAGTTTGCTGTTTTGTCACCTTCCGTATCTGTTAGGCTCGATTACGTGCAGGATGTTCTGATTATGTTGTGAGAGTTTTAACCGTCGTAGATTAGATTAATTCGATGCTGATGAAGCAAGATTCATATTACCACTTGATATATTTGCTGTATTTATAGATCTGATCTGGTACTGAATACAATCGGCTCTTTACAGCCGATACTGGAAATCATCCGATGAGCCGATCACGGCTCGGACTAATGTTTATACGTGTCTGTGCATGCAGATTATGTGGCAGAACCGCCTGAATCATTCCGGTTCAAGTACGCAGACCATCGCTAAATAGGCGACAGGGTCTCAACGCACTTCAAACGGGATAACTCATTGGTCTGTCGGGTCACCGCCCGATTCAACCACGGTTACACAGGATCGACGTAGGTTTACCTCGCACGAAGGCGAGTCCAGCCTTACAACAACTCACAACTTTTATACCATAGGATAATTAAACATTATTACATGGAGGTTTGTTTCATCCTAACTAATACAAATTTATACAAGTGTTGTTCGAAACTTTAAGTTTAACAGACAGTGTTCAGAGTTAGCAGCAGAAAAACCACGTGACTACATACGTCGCAGAGTAGGCACCATACTTAGCCCCAAGCATGGCGTCACATCGGAGGGTCATTGCAGGCCGGGGACGGATCCCATTCCACGGACCAGCCAAGAGGAACATTGCTGGGCCAAGTCAAACTATCCTCTTGAGTCGCGAACGACATACCTGGGCCAAGTCAAACTATCCTCTTGAGTCGCGAACGACATACCTGAAAACCATATCACCAGCAAGGCTGAGTATACTAATACTCAGCAAGGCTTACCCGACATTTGGGTATACTTAGCCCATATCTAGACCATGATAGGTTGAACGGCTATAGTTTTCTTTTGCTGAAAAGCAATAAAGAGTATGTCCTTACTTTCATACTTTAGCTTTCAGATTCTAGTTTTCTTTTAACCATTCTAGGTAAGCACCTATACTAGTCAAGCAAGGTAGATATTAGACATCCATCAAAATTATTCCATTAACTGTTACTGTTCTTACTCTATGTGGCAGAAGTATCAAGTAGTCTCAATCTCCGTGAGAAACAGACCGATTCTGAATCGAATTTCATCACTTTGCAAGGGATCCTAACTCACACGCTCGGAAACTTCCTTTCCGGCCAACCATTCCCCTCATATTCCGGTTCGCGGATTAGGGCCACCACAAGCGACTGCAGGACCGTACGCACATCCAATGTGCAGGTCGTACGTCTACAGCGCGACTGTATGACCGTACTCCTGTCTGCTATGTAGAATGTACTCCCACAAGTCGGTGCATGTGTGCAACAAAAACCAAAATTCGAGTGGTGGGGTAAGTCCACTTGCCGGGCCAATCAGGTACTAGGCTTACCGCGTACCATATTTACGGTATGTGGCTAGTACTTTCAAACACTTGACCATCAGTACCACACATTGCGACCTTATCAAACTTAAACCAACACAGACGGGTACCATTCCAAATCATGGTACTGCACATAATCCCGTCCGTGATCCTTATAGTGATTGCAGAATGGTAAACAATCAATTCCTATATCGCGCGAGTGACAGGAAATCACTCGACTTCTGCCGGTCCTATTAGCAGAGCATCTATTCGATAAGGACTCACAAACATTACATAGGTTCCTAAGATTCATGCATCTAGGGTTTCATAACAACTCCTAACATTTAATGCACAAGATAGCTATATAGTAATATAAGTGCATAATTTAAAATACTAGGTTATGCACCGAGGCTTGCGTTCTTGGGTGGGGCTGGGGTCAGGGATGTCAATAACTTCTGAACTTTGGTTCGGGGCTTCAGTTAAGTCCTCAGCGACGTTCACATGGTCTTCAGATAAACCTTGCTCGGGTTCCGGGACCAATTTGTAGATTCCGTCGTCGAGTGTCGTTGACTCTACATGATATGCAGTGATTTGAATTAGGTGGTTATTGATTTAAGAACTTTACTTCACGATAAAGTTGCAATCCAATACTTTGTAAACAACACATCACACAGCAAGAAATTTGAATTCAAACTTACTCTTTGTACATTAATTCAATTATCTAAACTAGCATCATAATTAATTTCTATAGCTTCAAGTATGAGAGTATTGAGATTAGAAATTTAACTATACACACTTGAAGTTGATGCAGAGCTTCTGTTAATTTTTCTCATTTTTAAACCTAACAGATTAGTAGTATAAAAATGTTTAAATTCAAACTTATGTCAAAAAGTTTTGTGGGTGTGCTTATTTCTATCAGATGAGTTTACTGTAAATTTTTCATAAATTCTTGAAGATAGAAACTAAGGCATTTGAATTAAGTTCAAATTTCAAGTTTAAATCCAAACCTTAGGCAAAAAAGTGCTTTTAAATTCTTGAAAATTTACTATGAGTCACTTAATATCAGAACTACACATGGTAAAAAGATCTAAGCAGAAAAGCATTAGCACCATGCTTGAATAAATTGATTTCATTTCAAACTTGATTTGCACAAAATTTAAATGAGTTCAAGTTAGAGTGTAGTACTGAAGGTGAAATTTGCACACAAGTTCACTTACATGTTAAACAGGTTGCATACCAAAAATCACATGAAATAAAGCTATCATGCAAAAGTTATACACAAGATACCCTTTTGCTAAACTTTAAAATAACTCTAAAAGCATTTAATTTCAAACTAAACTCTAGTAATAAAAGTTGTAGCGCTAGACTCCTAGAGTACAATAAAATTGTTTGACAATTTTTGGTTTTTTCTACAAATTCGTATCATTTTCAAAGTTGACAGCTTTGAATTGGGGAGGGGTACTGATATTTCACAGAAAAGACCCTAGAAAGATTTAAAAGCTTGCAATTGGATCCTTGGCCGGGTTCTATAGAGAAGCCGATCGACGGTGATCAAATTCCAGCGAGGGGGCTCACCGGTGGCAAGGGGAAAGTGGGGGAAAAGGTTCAGGAGCTCACGGCGGTCATGGGGGTGGCCGAAATCGAGGAAGGAAGGGGCTGAGGTGGCGGGTCGACGGTGAACCGAGCCGGTGTGGCGGGGCTCCGAGGACGGCGGCGGCGTTTCGGTAGCCGGAGTGCTGGAGAGCGATGGGGAAGTGGCCGGGAAGTTTCTGCGCGAAGATGTGGTGCTGATGGTGAGCTTGTTGAGGGCTGAGAGGTGGCAAAGCATCGGGACGGCGGCGAGCAGAAGCAGCGGCCGTGGAAGAGCTCACCGGCGCCATGGTCCAGGCTACGTGGGTGCGAGGGAATGGAATTGAACTGGTCAGGGAGCTTCAGTGGGAGGTGGGGGTGCTGGCGGAGGACTGGGTGGAGCGTATGGGGCGACGGAGGTGGCTGACGATGGCGGGCAGGAGCAGCGGCGGAGCTCCGGCGAGGTGTGACGCTCGGGGAGAAGGAAATGAAGCAGAATGCGAGTGCGTGAGTGCGTGAATGAGTTCATAGGGAGCTTAGGAACATGCTTGAAGTCTAGGAGAAGCACGGCGTGCGTGAAGCAGCTGCTAGCAGCCCGGCAACGTGCGTGGCGGCCTCGGGTGCCGGTGGCGCGACGTGGAGGGGCGGGGAGAGGCCAGCGGGGGTTGCACGGGCGGCGGGCGAGCGGGCTGAGAGCCACGTGGTGCGGGAAGGGTGGCGCGGGGGCAGCGGGTGGCTCGGGGAAGTGGCTGGCGGGCGGCGGGTGAGCACAGACGCGAAACAGAGGAGGGGGGGTTGGAGGTAGACGATGAGGACCTGGTTGGAATTTTTCAAAAGTGCAAGGACTCCAGTGTAAAGTAAAATTATCTTTCAAACCATAGCTCAAATGAAAATATGCCCAAAAGCAAAAGTATAGAGCTTAACAAGAACTACAACTTTTCTTTAAGAGTCAGCTTCAGAAGAGTTAGGGTTTTTGAAATTATTTCAAAATTGGACATGCTATTAAACTTCAGAGAAATCCTATTTAAAATTCCCACTCCAAATGAAACCTTAGGGTAGTTTCACTTCTAACTGTGGTTTAAAAGTAAGTACTTGCTTTTGCAAAACATCCCTTCACATATTTTGAATTTACCTAACATTCACACACATTTTGCAAAATGAACCCTAAATTTTCCATAATTACATAAATACCCTTTAGCTTGCATTTAGGTTTTAAAAGCTTTTATCGATGCAACACACACTTCATTCTAACAAGCACAACATATACTAGACTTTAAAATGCCTATCTCCTAAGTACCTGAAACATCACAGGAAACTAACGCATAACACCTTCCTGATCAGGTACAAGGTCAGGTGGCACGCCTAGCGACCAAGAAGCCAGGACGTGTGCTTGATCTCGGGCCGTTGACTGAGGGACCGGGGCCCACCAGCAGTCCCAGGAGCCTCCCGGCTCGTCGTGTTGCCTGTCGCTGCTCACCGGTGGGTTTTGACCGACAACACATTTTGGCACGCCCGGTGGGACGGTCTTCATCATCTTCATCACCTTCACCGTCTTCACCATCTTCATCAACTCCATCGGCTTTGGTTGGCGGGATGACGAGGGGCGAGCCGATCACCTACGAGGAGCTGCTTGCTAAACATAAGCAGAAATATGATGAGATTAAAGCTCACTTCCAAGCCGATCTCATCGGCTCCTTCGAGAAGACCCGCCACCACGGCATCAGGTGGAAAGGATTTTCACCCGAAGGCGCCCTTGATGGAGTGGATCTGTCCACCCCGTCAGAAGATCGTACCAGAGCTCTACGACAGGAAGTAAACTATGTGGTAGCCCATTCGCTACACCGACATTCCGAGAGCTTGGTTAATGCTTTCGAGCGTGTTGCACTGTGCGTGGTCCAGAAAATTATGAAGCATCAATACTCTCCAACAGCACCTACCTTGGGGAGTTATAAGGGAGAATTGCCATTCCAGGACAGGTCACCATTGCCTTATGCACTTGCGGCTGTAGAATCACATGGTTCTCCAGCCTATGTTGTTTACAAGGTGGGAGGTGATCCTGTAGATCATCAATTCTTCAGCGAGCCACCCAAGGAGATCCCGCATGGATATATATGTGCCTATATACCGGATAGCAATAATCCGGTACACTCAGTGCAGAGGGTGGCTGGAGGAGTTCCTGGAACGAATGCAGACAAACAAGCTTGGCTAGCAGCCTATGCCACCAGGCCGAGTCACGATAGTGCGCACTCGGCCCTAGGATCACAGACGGCGGAACATATCAGTGCCATCCTGAGAGATCAGTTGGCATTCTACCAAAGAGGAGGGTGATCGGCTATACTAAGCCGTATCCTAGTGATTATGACTTAATTCCCCTACCACCTAAGTATCGGCTTCCTGAATTCACTAAATTCAGTGGAGCAGAAGGATCCAGCTCTATCAAGCACGTGAGCTGATACTTAGCACAATTAGGGATGATCTCAGTGTTGGATCCCTTGCGAGTGAGGTTTTTCTCGCAATCTCTCACAGGGCCAGCCTTTGGGTGGTATACATCATTAGGCCCTGATTCGATCCGCATCTGGAAGCAGTTGGAAGAACAATTTCATATTTAGTATCACTCGGAGGCTGCAGAAGCGGGAATTGCTGACTTGGCGCAAGTGCGGCAGAAGCGTGGGGAAACCATGGCGGAATATATTCAATGCTTTAGAGAGGTTAAGAACCGGTGTTACTCGACTCGGATTTCGGAGAAGGAAGCGGTCGAGTTGGCATATTTGGGATTACTAAAGCCAATCAGGGATCTAGCTTTCCAGTTGGAGTTTACTTCTTTGGCACATTTGGTGCAAAAGCTAACAACGCATGAGTAGCGCCACCCAGAGCTATACCAAGATAAGTTCAAGCGTCAAGTGGCATTGATCGACACAAAGGAAGCTGAAGACTCTAGGGATGAGCAGAAAGTGGCAGTCGCTGAATGGACTCGAGGTGCAAACCCTGTGTCCTGTAAGTGGGTGAAACAACAAGGACCTGCGAAAGGTTTCAACTTCAACGTGAGCAAAGTTGAACAGATATTCGATCTGTTATTGAAAGAAAAATAGTTGAAGTTGCCTGAGGGTTATAAGCCTCTTACAGCGCAGGAACTGAAGGGGAGATCATATTGCAAGTGGCATGACTCTTTTACCCACAACACAAGCGATTGCAAGGAACTCTGTCGGCAGATCCAATCGGCTATCGAGCAAGGCCGATTGATTTTGGTCCAAACCACCATGAAAGTCGATACCCAGGCCTTCCCGAGCATGAACATGGTGGAAGGTTATGATCGCACTGTGAGGCGGCAATTGGATTTTTGCGCTCGGAATCAATATGGCAGGGTTAGCGTGTCATCGCCAAAACAAGAATGAAGAGGCTGATCCTTGCAACCGGCCCCAAAAAGGAGAAAAGGGATATATCACAGAGGAGCAGGTGAGGCATGTCAGGAATCAGCGTCCGACTTCTTCTAATCTCCTCAAGAAATATGAGTACCAGTACCAGCAGCATCTCCGGCGAGAATCAGAGGAAGAGGAGTATGAGCGCCGTACTGGAAAGCGTTTGAAGAAACATGAAGACACGCGTGATCATTTGCATTGCCCGTTCTTTAGGTATTGTTGGGATCCTGGTATGAGTCGATTACCTACTACCAGAGACTGCCCAGAGTGCGGACCTGTGAAACCAGATGCAAAGAGGGTCTCGGTTTCCGGCGTTTGGGACCTGTTCCAACTCAGCAGGAGCAGATTCAATCACCACAAAGGAGGGTGGACTTTGAAGAAGAAGAAGATAAATATCATCGTCCGCGATGGTGCCCTAATAGGCTCAATCGTTCTAAAAAACGCAGGGTTCAGCGGTTGCACAGCCTGGAAGAAGCTGAGGCTAGATATCTTGAGTCACTAAGGAAGGCACGCCCGGATTTGGCGGATAAGGTCCACCATGTGCAGAAAAGGGAGTCGCACCCTCCCAGGAAGGAGTGGCGGCTGAAGTCGACAAGAGCCGATGTGAGACATTGGCTGATACACAATGGTATTTGTGCTCCCTGCGGAGTTCCACGCTCGAGCCCATGAGGAGTTATCGGTAGCCCAGCTTGACTTGGGGCCGCGGTCGGTAATATTTTAGAAACCACAAGCAAAGAACTACAAGCATTTGAAGGCCATATATCTCAAAGGTTACATAAACGACCAACCCGTCAACAAGATGTTGGTTGACACAGGAGCGGCAGTTAATATAATGCCGTACTCAGTACTTCGCCATTTGGGGTGGTCGACTGGGGATCTGATTAAAACCAACGTCACACTAAGTGATTTCAACAGACAGACATCAGAAGCTCAAGGTGTTCTTAGTGTGGATCTGACCGTTGGGAATAAGACTGTCCCGACTTCTTTCTTCATCGTCAACAGCAAGAGCACATACAATGTCTTGCTTGGTAGGGATTGGATCCATACCAACTGTTGCATCCCTTCCACAATGCATCAGTGTCTAATTCAGTGGGATGGATATGAGGTAGAGGTGGTTCGCGCAGATGACTCGATTGAGATCTCACATGCTGCCATGAGCATTTGGGATGTGGAGGACTAGGAGCCGATCTCAAGGATCAGTTTGGAAGGCTGTGACCGCATTGAAGCTACAAAAAACGGGATGAGGCTGGTCTTATCCACTGGCCTTACAGAGTAGATGAGTCATGGAGGACGAGATGCTCCGACGCATTTAATGAGGCCGATTCCCGCAATAGGCCCCAAGGAATAAAGTGTAAACCTTTGATTTTGAGTGTTGAACATAGTAGTTGCAGGAAGGCCCGCTTTGTCGGCTGGCTATACTATTACTGTCATATTTCAAAAGGCAATGAAGGAATTAAAGCGGCCGATCTCGGCGATCGGCCGAAATTCTTTTTATTATCTTCTTTGTCCATCCGCAGTGTTGATTGAACAGATGATGGGAAACTAGGATATGGGTTTACATCGGCTGACGAACTCGAAGAAATAGATATTGGTCCTGGGGATAAGCCACGACCAACATTTGTCAGCAAAAAGTTACGCCCATGTTTACGAGAGCTGATGATAGCTTTGCTAAAGGAATACGTAGATTGCTTTGCCTGAGATTACACGGAGATGCTTGGGTTGGACAGAAGCATAGTAGAGCATCGGCTCCCTCTCAAGAGCGGATTTTGGCCGTTCCAGCAACGGGCACGACAAATGAAGGCTGAGGTCCAGGTTGAAGTTAAAAATGAGGTGGAGAAAATGATAGAAGCAGCATTTATCAGACCTTGCAGATATGCCGAGTGGATTTCGAGTGTTGTACGTGTGCAGAAGAAGGACGACCGATGGCGAGTCTGCGTGGACTTCCGAAACCTCAACAGGGCTACTCCGAAGGATGAATATCCGATGCCTGTAGCAGAGATGTTAATTAATGCGGCCGCCGGTCACAAGATCCTGAGTTTCATGGATGGCAACACCGGTTATAATCAGATCTTTATGGCTCCTGAGGATATAAATAAAACTGCATTCAGAGTACCTGGGGAGTGGGTCTGTTTGAATATGTGGTTATGACTTTTGGGTTGAAGAATGCTGGTGCTACGTATCAACGTGCCATGAACTACATTTTTCATGACTTGATTGGTAAGTTGGTAGAAATTTATATTGATGATGTTGTGGTGAATTCTGCGTTGGTTGAAGGACACTTGGAGGACTTACGACAGGTTCTGGAATGAACTAGAAGGTTCGGGCTTAGAATGAATCCGAAGAAGTGCGCTTTTGGCGTATCGGCTGGTCAGTTTTTTGGTTTTTTGGTTCATGAAAGGGGAATCGAGATTGGCCTGAAAAGTTAGGAAGCCGTGCACACTATAGTGCCACCTATTACGAAGAGGGAGCTCCAGCAGCTCATTGGTAAGATTAACTTTGTTAGGAGGCTTATTTCCAATCTTTCCGGGCGGATTGAACCTTTTATGGAGTTGGTGAAAATTAAAGCCAATGAAGAGTTTTGCTGGGGGGTAGAGTAGCAACAGGCATTTGAAGTGATCAAGGAGTATCTATCAAAACCACCTGTGCTTATCCCACCCCAACAAGGTAGGCCGTTTTACGTGTACCTGTCAGTAGGTGATACCTCCATCACGTCAGTAGTGATACAAGTACATGATAACAAAGAGAGGGTTGTGTTTTACCTCAGCAGAAGGATGCTAGACATGGAGACAAGGTATGCTGATATCGAAAAGTTGTGGCTTTGATTGTTCTTCACATGCACCAAGCTTCGTCATATCCTGCTATCAGCCGAGGTAATTATTATCTGCAAATCGGATGTTATAAAACATATGCTATCGGCTCCCGTGTTAAAAGGACGACTGGGAAAATGGATGTTTGCATTGTCAGAGTTTGACATCCGGTATCAACCCGCGAAGGCGGTCAAAGGACAAGCATTGGTGGATCTTATTGCAGAAAGGGTTATTACTAATATAGCAGTACTTTCCGTACGAGCATGGGCCATGTACTTTGACGGGTTGGTTTGTGGAGATGGATGTGGCATAGGTATCTTGCTTGTATCGCCTCAGGGGGCAACATATTATTTTTCAATCAGATTGTCCACCGCTTGCACCAATAACCTCGCAGAATATGAAGCGGTGCGTAAAGGTATGGAATTGCTTCTTGAGGCTAGGGTTGAAGTAGTGAAAATTTTTGGGGACTCGAAATTGGTAATCTCTCAGCTGACAGAAGATTACAGATGTGAGAGCGAGTCGCTTTTCCCATTATGGGTACAATGTCAAGAGGTGATGACCTAGTTCAGGTACATAAATTTCTACTGGATACCTAGGGCGTGAAATTTTGAGGCCAATGATTTGGCACAGATGGCTTCGGGGTACAAAGTTGTAGCAGATGGAACCGATCTTCAAGTGCACCTACTGAACCAAGGAGATTGGAGAGCCGATATCTTCAATTATTTGAAGGATTCGGCTCGGGGGGCACCCAAGAGGATACGCTACAAGGCTATGAGATATGTCCTGATAGGAGATGACATGTTCTACAGGACTTTGGAAGGACTGCTGCTCAAGTGCCTAGGGCAGATCGAGTCCAATCGGCTCTTACATGAAGTCCATGAAGGAACCTGTGGGACTCACCAATCGGCTCACAAGATGAAGTGGCTGATTAGGCGATCAGGGTATTACTGGCCCACCATGCTTGAAGATTGCTTCAAATATTATAAAGGATGTCAAGCGTGTTAGAGGTTCGGGAAGATTCGGATGGTACCAGCGTCAGCGATGAATCCTATTATCAAACTGTGGCCGTTCGGAGGCTGGGGGATGGACATGATCGGCAAAATTAATCCTCCATCCAGTAAAGGCCACCAGTTTATTTTGGCCATCACGGACTACTTTACCAAGTGGTAGAGGCAGTTCCCATGAAGTCGGTGGCATCCAAAGATGTTATCAATTTTGTTAAAGAGCATGTCATTCATAGGTTTGGGATCCCTCAGACAATTATAACAGATGGAGGCTCGGTCTTTATTTCAGAAGAATTCAAGAAATTCGCCGCTGACATGGGTGTCAAGTTGATCAGGTCATCTCCATATTATGCCCAAGCAAATGGACAAGCTGAAGCATCCAACCAGAGCCTCATCAAGTTGATCAAGAGAAAGATTGATGAATATCCTAGGTGCTGGCATGAGGTTTTATTAGAGGCATTGTGGGTATACCGTATCTCTTGCCATGGAGCAACAAAAACCTCTCCTTACCACCTCGTGTATGGACAAGAGGCTGCTTTACCGTGGAAAATTATAGCCGGTTCAAGGCGCATAGAGTTCCAGAATGACTTAACCGCTGAAGAGTATGCTACTCTATTGAATGATAATGTGGAGGACCTCATGGAGCTTAGGCTTTGGTCACTTGAAAAGATCAAGGAAAATAAAGCCAAAGTAGCCCACGCGTACAATAAGAAAGTTCAGCCAAAGGAATTCCGAGTCGGAGATTTGGTTTGGGAAGCAGTGCTACCATTGGGGACCAAAGATGCAGCGTATGGCAAGTGGTCTCCAAACTGGCATGGGCCTTACAAGGTTGACCAAGTCTTATCTGGGAATGCATATATGCTTGAAGAATTAGATGGCATCAAGTTTCCGGTGGTGGTCAACGGTCAACATCTCAAGAAATACTTCCCGAGCATGTGGGATGATGAGCAGTAAAGCCGATGCCATACATCAGGCTGTAAGCCGATATGATCAACGGGCCCGAATAAGAGAGAGCCGAGGCTGTGCGAAAGGGTATGAACCGACAGAACCCGATGGCCCATACATATGAAGCTGGTGACATGTGCCAAGATAGGAACAAGGAAAGAAGGCCGATGCGTGCAATCGGCCCACATATATAAAAGAGAAAGAGAAGTACTTCATACTCAACACGTTAAGTTAATTGAATAGCCGATGTGTGACCATCGACTTTAGAGTCTTAAAGTGCCCGACACGCTGGGTCGATCGAACAGCCGATGTATGACCATCAACTTTAGAGTTTAAAATGTATACATACAGGTTGATCTATTAAGAAGTGAGCCTACTGAAGGAACTCGTCGATGGCAGCAATGGCCTCGAGACGAACACGATCAGCTTCAACAATCACTGCTTCGTCTTCCTTGTCCACTCCTGGCACCACCTGCTTACTTAAAGCACTCAGCTCGGCCAGATCTATCTTCAGTTGAGCGGTCAGGGCTTCTGCTTCCCGTTGGGAGCTTGCAATAAGGTCTTTCTCTTCTTGGATGCGCTGCTCGATGGCCCGAACGCTAGCCTTGAGGTCTTCTAATTCCTTCTCCAGAAGAAGAAACTATTGAGAATGCGCAGATGCATCAGCCTTGGCATCCAGAACCGCCTTCTTCTCATTAAGTGACCGGCAGCTCTCGGCAATGTTGGCCTTCAAGGGGGCTTGAGAGCGACAGGTTTCAAACCTGTGATGAGCCTGTGCTACTCTTGCCCAAAAGAAGGGGAGGTGCTCGGTCGGCCAGAGCTTGATCTGAAGAGCTACGGGAAGTTGAGAGTTGATCTCCTTGAGAATCTGCCTTACTGCACTGGAGTCCTGGACCAAGGTATCGATCGAAGCTGATAGAAGGTCCTTCACACAGAGAAGCTGACTGGCAACCCTGGTCGAATTTGGTTGAGGATCATCGACTTCTAATATAGCCGAGCCAATAAACATAGGGTCAAACGCAAGCAACTCCGAGAGGTTCAGGCCCTGAAAGAAGGCGTGTGAGTAGGGCAGCATAGGGAAAGATGTAAACAATCTGGAGATAAGACATACCTGTTCTGGGAGAGGAGTGACGACAGCCGATGGAGTACTGATCGGCTCCTAAGGACATGTCTCTTTTGAAGGAGGAACGATGACAGCGGGTGAAGCGATGATCGGCTCTTAGGAATTTACCCTTTCAGAAGTAGGAGTGACAGTCGATGAAGCAGCGGTCGGTTCTTGCAGGCGTACCCCTTTCAGAGGAAGGCTGATAGATGACAAAGTGATAGCAGGCCCCTCCAGGGAGGGACCAACGTCCAGCGCGGCGGCGACTGGCTTCTGCAGACCTTGAAGGGTGACCAGGGCGCTGACCGGGGCCAAAATATCTTCCGAAGCTTCTGGAGCTGAGTCTTTTTAGCATACCGGTTCCTCCCCACTAGAAATCTCCACAACAACTGACTGCAATAAAAGGAAGCGAAATCAAGTTAAAATGTACAAGTGCAAAGGATCAACTATGAGAGGGATGATCCAAACCTGGCCAACAATCGGAGCTTCTTGACTGGTAGAAGATGGCTCAGCTTCCTTCCGAATTTTCCTGACAAGCATCTTCCTCACCTTAGTACGGGCTCAGGGGGCAACAGCGTCAGAAGACCGTTTTCATTTGGGGTCAACTACGCGGTGCTGGGCTGTATCCGCATGATGCCTTTTGAAGGGGGAGGTGCGTTTTTGCCAAAGAGAACCACAGGGGCAACTGGCAAGAACTGAAAGTTAGATCCATCATCGTTCTTGGGCTTTGGACCATTTTCTTGCTGCAAAAAGGAGCAAATGGAAGAATGATGGGCTGACAGTAATACCTCTTCCTCAGGGACTTCATACTCAGCATGAATCCGCTGCAGCATCAGCCCCAGGGCTCTTCGGAAGACATGGGTCTTCCACATCAACCACCAGTCCTCAAAGCCGACAGCCGAAGAAGTGAATGCGAGGTCAACAGGAATTGGGATGAGAATATATGAAAACAGGCTGTAGCATCTTTGGGTGGTGACGGCGTCAGGTAGGTCTACCCTGTTTGATGTCAAATGATGAAGAAGGAAGTGTGGAGGAACTTGCCCAAGACCAAATTGCTGGGCTGCTGCAACTGGCTGATAAAACTCGTGTCCCGGTTTGATGATCCGGTTGGAAGTACTCATGCCAACTGGGAGGAGGCAAGGGCGAATCATGATAGAATATAGGCGCCGGGTGTCAACATCATCGGCAAAGTCGGCCAGCCAGAACGTGGCCGGGCTCTCAAAAATTTTAGACTCAGCATAAGGGAGGAAGATGGGATTGTCCAAGCCCTTGTAGAAAATTCTAAACCATTGAGAAGCATCTGAAGGATTCAACTTGCCGCCAGGGAGACTGTACAAGGCCTGGCCGAAGCTTGTGCATCGGATCTACCTCCCACTTTGGTCCGGGAAAGAATTGTTGGCCAGAGGGGGGAAATTTGGGATAAAATCTTGAAAGTAAAGGTGAGCCCACAGCTGGATGAACCACCAGGGACCACCAGTTCTATGTTTTTTCTAGAAAAGAAGGCTCAAGGACATGAGATGAAGATATCTGTAGATTTCTCCAAGGAATAGTTTACCAAGGCCAACAGTATGACCTTTGGCCAGCTCATACGCCAGAGGAAGATAATTCTTGGTTGGAGCAAGGGAAGGACCACAGAAGAGAAAGTGTTCTAGCCAAAGGTTCAAGAAAGCTGTGTGTTTCTTCTCCGTCACAGGGCCTTTGGTTTTCAGGTGTTGATTCAGGTATGCGCCCCAATTCATGCACTCTGCTTTGGAAGACAGCTTGAAAGGAACTTTAGATAGTCTATAAGCAGAGGGACAGGTTGATGAGATATCCAGACCAGTGATCCTCATCATGTCCACAAGGGTTGGAGTCATCGGACCGTGTCCAAAGAGAAAACAGTTCAAGGCATCGGACCAAAAGTAGCCGATGGTCTTCAGAAGGTTCTCATCCTTTTCAAGAGGGGATAGAGATAGAGATAGAGCATCGGCTATCCCTATGGATTCCCATGTGGGCTGGTAGGTATTCGCTACTCTGTTATACAAAGTTACCCAGCCCTCGGGAGGGTTCGGCTAGGCACGAAGGCTGTCAGACCAGGAGTCTAGATCTATGTCTTGACTCACGAATGGAATTCGGTTAGCCTCGCAAGAAATTAGATCTACAGGCTTCTCGTAAGAACAAGGCCCGAGACAGAAAGAATTGGGGGAAGAAGGATGCGACAGGAGGATATTGGAAGCCTGAAGAAATTCACGAAAGCCAAAATAATTGAAGAAGGGTCATTCAATAGCGCAGGGAATCTTGTGATTACTGCATTAAATTAACAAAGGTTGGAGTTTTACCTTCAGACCAAAGATATTCGCATCAGTGTTCGAAGACTCCGCCATCGGGAACCTTGATGAAGGTCGAGAACTTGGAATAGATCTAGGGTTGGCGGCGCAAGATTGAGTGCGTGTTCTGAGGCTCAGGGGTGAATTTTGTGGCTAAGGTTTATGAGCAAAGGGGTTTTGGAAAATAACTTGGATTTGGGGAATCTTCAGAGATCTATTTTGGAGAAGGATCTGGATTCAGGCGGAAAACAAAATGAATCGAAGAACCGGTTCGAATCCGGATCGGCATATTTTGAGGGAAGGGACTGATGCGTTGCCATCGGCTTTTAACGGATCGGCTTTTGAAGAAATCATGGTTGGAAAAGAAGATCTTATTTACAATAAGGGAGTAAATACAAAAGAGGAGCCGATTGCTCCTAGAGCCGATCTATCGGCTTGGTGCTACAGTCTACCACCAGTAAACACCGGAGGTCTTGCGGCGCTTGGTTGGCGGAGCCGTGTTGACATCGCTATCGTTGCCGCTGCTGTTGTCATCGCTATCATCATCTCCGCTGCTACTGAAGCTGCCGTCATCTTCGGTTTCTTTATCGTCTTCAACAGCATCTTCTGATGATCCGCCAAGGAGGAAGTTTCCTATCACCGAATCTTCCTCAGTTCAGGAGGAATCGGCTTCTTCTTCCGAAGAGGAAGAGAGGTCTTCTTCCCAGGATGCATCATTTTCTTCATCTTCCTCCAGCTCGTCACCAAGGAGTAGCAGGAGATCTTCGCCGTCGGTCAGGGACTCGTCATCCTCTGACCAAGATCGGTAGTCCCATTCCCCTGCATCCCAATGCACGGGGGCAAGGATCTCGTAGGCGGCTATAGGATCATATTCTGGAGTAGGCTCTCGGGAGGATTCAAATTCAAAGGAGATGACAGAAGAGGCATGCCTATATAGATTTCGGAAGTCGAAGAGACGAGGCAATTAAAAAGGAAATGGTTTCGGAATAATTATTGCCAAAAGCAGGGGGCATGTGTTACCACCATAATTTAGGCGGGCCAGAAAGGTGGGCCATGGAGCAAGATGGGCTTGAAGGATAGTCATAATGAGCTTGCGAATCGGACCTTACGCAGGTGTTTGGGACCAAGGTTGGCCGTGTATCTAGATAGGCATGTATGTTTAAACAGTTTAGATAGAGATAATCAAGATTTGTGTCATGTTTAGTTAGGATTGGTTATGAGAGGCAAGTCTACGGACTATAAATATGTACCTTGGGTAAATAATAAAGAATAGAATCATTCATCAACAACTCTCGGCGCATCGCCATCCCTGTTCTAGGGTTTCTCAGGTAAGCGCCGTGCGACCCCAATCACGTTCTGCGTTATCGGGGTAGCATCGTTCTTACTTATTTACTTTTCGTGTTCCTCGTTCTGAAGCGTTGTTGATGGCGAGTAACACTAGTTACCTTAGCGTTTATAGAGTAAGCATCGGCTTTTCCACATGTTAATTGTGCTTTGCTTGTTACTTGTAAACGCTTGATTGCCCTGTACCCAATTTAGGGTATAAAAGCAGTGCCTTGTTTCATATCTGTTTAGTAGATCCAATCTATTCTGGTTAATCTTCGTCAATCGGGGATTAGTTCAATATCTGCATGATTAGGCCCTGTAAATGGATTGAATGTTCCGGCAGTGTCCTGGATACTTTATAATAACGTAAGAAGGGATTGTTCCGGGAATCGGCTTTTAGTTAGTTTTTAGGCCTCTGCTTAGGTTGTTGTTTTGTCACCTTCCGTATCTATTAAGCTCGATTACGTGCAGGATGTTCCGATTATGTTGTGGGAGCTTTAACCGTCGTAGATTGGATTAACTCGATGCTCAAGAAGCAAGATTCATATTACCACTGGATATATTTGCTGTATTTATAGATCCGATCCGGTACTGAACACAATCGGCTCTTTACAGCTGATACCGGGAATCATTCGATGAGCCGATCACGGCTCGGATTAATGTTTATACGTGTCTGTGCATGTAGGAAACTAACGCATAACACCTTTCTGATCAGGTACAAGGTCAGGTGGCACGCCTAGCAACCTAGAAGCCAGGACGTGTGCCGGATCTCGGGCCGTTGACCGAGGGACCGGGGCCCACCTGCAGTCCCGGGAGCCTCCCGGCTCCTCGTGTTGCCTGTCACTGCTCGCCGGTGGGTTTTGACCGTCAACACAAATACAGTTGTTGTATTTATTTTCTCATTTACATAATTATTTAATATTATATATTAATACATACATACATACACATAGGAAATTAATATTATATCTTCGAAGACATAATTAATTAGTACACAATTGATATGATGCATTTGTGTTTTACGTTACAATGTAGCATGAACATATATACAATATGGTACGTTCATCCAGCACTATCCTAGTTGCGAAGTTGACGATACTTGTCTTCAGCCAACTCGCGATGGATTAATATGCACATGTCGGTGCAAATGTCATCATTATCGTCTTTGGTTTAAGAATGCGTTGGCTGTTCGAATCTCTGGTAACTGCAACAAAAAAAATTAAATGAGAATATAATGATTAGTAATAATTAGATTACATGGGTATAAACATGGAAATTGAAGGATCTGAATATAAATATGGGTATAATAATGTACATCTTCGGGGTTCGTTCGGTAGAGCCTGTTGTTCCTGAGGAATTCGCACACATAGTATCCACAAAGCACAGTCCCGTTAGGTTGCTTGTGACACAGCATAAAATAAAATACAAGTCTTGCCATGTGTAATAAATTAGTTATTAGTAACATAGTGATATAACATATGGAAATAGGCACTAACCCATTTGTGATGTATTATTTTCAAATAATCAGGTCCTCCTTGCAGATGTGGGCCTCCGTTAAACTTGCTAAACCAGTAAGCGTTGTTCAAAACAAGTATAAAAAGTTAATTTAAAAACTTTCATATTTATTTTTCTATAAATAAGCAAAACGGTAATTATGTCACTTAACTTGTGTAGAATTTCAATGAACTCCGAATATTTGTCATGTGGGTAGTCACCTGAGTCCAAGACTACCGCAAGGCCCCGCTTCGGTTGGATGATGATTAAGATCCGATGGTCGCTGCAAAACATGAACGCATATGATTCATACTGTATTTAGTTAGGAAGTATAGTTCGCATAGGTAGCAAAAGAAACTTACTCAAAACCATAGGGACATATGATGTAATTTTTAGTGTTTAATATACGGCATAAAAAGAGCTAAAAATTTTATATTAATTTGTCCACTAAGAAATGTGCTCTGCAAAAAATATTCAAGAACATAACCTATGTCTAGCTTTACTTAAAGAGTGCCACATGTTACCTTCTGTTGGGTAGAGAAAAAGAAAAATGGCTGCATGTTAGTAACTTATGAAAACACCCCTCTCACCTAATCAAGCAAGTAAAGTTAATTAATACTCTATAAATGACTGACCAAGGAAATGTAAATAGAATGCTTTACAACTTTATAATGAAATATTTATTTAATCTTTACCATCAAAATAACTCATGCATATGCATTACATGTAGACACTACCACTCTCGCCGACGAAACATACAAGCTGGTGCCCGAGAGCCTGAGGGTGAGCAGCGTGAAGCTCTAGTTAATCTAACTGAAATTGCTGAAGACCCGAACCAAAGTTCGAAAGAGCCCAAGTCTAGCTTTGCTCAGGAAGGCAAGCCCCAGAGCAAGCTCCAGTTAATCTAACTGAAGTTGCTGAAGACCCGAACCAAAGTTTGGAAGAGTCCAAGGCTAGCTTTGCTCAGGAAGGCAAGCCCCGGAGCATAACCCCTATTTTTAAACTTATGCAACTTTTATTTACATATGGTATTGTGCATTAAGTTTGTAGGAGTTGATTGAAACCCTAGATGCATGATCTTAGGTACCTATAATATGAACACTAGTCTGTGTCGGTCGCTAGATTGCCATGCTAATAGGACTCCGATAAAAGTCGAGTGATTTCTTATCACTTGCGAGATATAGGAATTGCTTGTTTTACTTATGTTGGAATCATAAGGTCGATAGATGGGCCTATGTTACGATATTACTATTGATGATTGAGGCTCCGTCTGTTTAGCGAAAATGCTAAGGTTGCGGTGTATGGTCGTGGTGGTTAAGTTTTTGAACGTACTAACCATATGCCGAGAATATGGTAATCGGTAAGCTTAAGTACCTGATTGAACTAGGGCGTGGAACATACCACCCCACCGTCTTGACTTCATTCCCATGCGGCCACATGGTGAGTGCAAAGCGCGGCTCTGTACTCGAGGGCGGTGGCTTTGTTCCATGAAACGGGAATAAAGGGGAAAAGTTGCACATGGGACTTTGGGAGTAACCGCGTGATGTGTGTTTAGGTCTGCCTTGCAAGGTTAAGAAATTTAATTCAAATCGTCTGTTTGACCCTTTTACCACATAGAGTAAGATGAGGAATAATGATGATGATTAATCTGGTTGGATGCTAAATTATTTATTTCCACCATGTGTGATTTGGATAGTTGCTTACCTGGAATGGTTAATCAACTAGAACTTGATACTAAAACTTGAAAGAAAGGACTCACTCTTAAATGCTTTTTGGCAAAAGCAACTCTCAACCAAAAGCCTTGCATGTCTAGAAGTCAGTTAAGTATATATTACTGGTCGGGTAAGGCTTGCTAAGTATTAGTATACTCAGCACTGATTGTGGCTTTATTTTCAGGTGAGATATTTGAGGACATTGTTGCTAGTTTGACTTAGCCGTGTACTCTTCCTCCTGGTTGGTCGGTGAAATGGGATGTGTCCCCGGCCAATGATGATAACGCCGAATGATGTCATGTACGGCTTCATTGTGATATCTTGTATCGTCACTAGAACTTTCGCTTATTTTCCGCTGCACTGTTGAACTCTGAAAGTACTTGTTTATGAATATTTTCGAACTTGGTTTTTAATAATAATTTTTGTTGAAGTCTATGATGTAAAATTTATGGATTGTTGTAATCTCTAGGCTCACCAGCGTATGGGTTGTATGTATGCATTGTTTTGATCAAAATTCCAATGGTTGCATCGAGATGTTACCCGATAGACTTTCGTTTTACTCCATTTTAAGTGCGTGTTAGCCTGAATTGCCGCTATGTGATGGTTAGCACACTTAAGCTGGATTAATTCAGGTGGTTCTGCCACACGGATGAACTTCTTCAATGTTAGATCAGGAAACTATATCGCAGCCGAACCGCGAGACTACTAAAAATAGTAGCATCGTTTGGAAAATGATTATGGAATTCACCAATTAACCAAACAAGGCATTCATGTCATCAACTCATAATCCCAGTAACACCCTGAGTACCGGTTATCAGCTAGTACCATGGGCGAAAGTTACTAAAGGGGTACTTACACCCATAACTCCAATAACACTCCGAGTACTGGTTGTCGATTAGTACTACATGCAGCCTACGTTATTAAAGGGGTACTCACACCCATATTCCTGATAAATGTACCAAATGCTAGTCTAACCATAGACGAGTTCTATCCATTTGACTACTTTCTATAAGCCAAGACTGTCATACCTGGGACTACACATTCATACAGTCCTAGACTCTCAATCCTGTATTACACTTTCTATAAGTCCCAACTCCAGTCGACAAGCCAGAGCACTGGACCATGTACTTCGATGGGTCTCTTAAGCTCGATGGCGGTGGCGCTGGAGTCCTATTTATTTCTCCATGGGGTGAACTGCTGAAGTATGTCCTCCAGATCCTTTGGGAGGTATCCAATAATGAAGCCGACTATGAAGCCTTGCTTCACGGGCTACGTTTGGCGATATCACTAGGCATCAAATGACTACTTGTATATGACGATTCACTTCTCATCGTTCAGCAAGTCAACAAAGAGTGAGACTGCAACAAGGAGACCATGGATGCTTATGTACATGAAGTGCGCAAGCTGGAAAATAAATTTTCTAGCCTGGAGGTTCATCATGTGGTACGGGAGCATAATGTTGGCGCAAATATACTATCCAAGCTAGGATCCACCCGCGCATAGGTTCCAGCAGGAGTTTTCATCCAGGAACTGAAACAGCCATCCATCAAGTCCTCACCTCAGGTAACCACTGATGCTGGCCTTCAACAGCCTGATTGGGAGGTTATGATGCTTGGAGAGGACTGGAGAGAGGCTTATATCGACTTCATCCAGGTTCAAAGACTGCCCGCGGGTATGGACGCAAGAAGCACAGAGGCAGCGCGTGTCATGCGCAGAAGTAAGGGTTTCGTCCTAGTTGACAATAAACTCTACCAGCGTGGTGCACGATTAGGTGTGCTCATGAAGTGCGTCACGAGAGAAGATGGCTACGACATTCTACAGGAGATATATGAGGGCGTTTGCGGCAACCACGTAGCTTCAAGAACGCTGGTGGGGAAAGCATACAGAGCTAGTTTCTGGTGGCCCACCGCAGTGTCCGATGCTGAGGACCTCGTGCGGAGATGCTAAAACTGCTAATTCTTTGGCAAGCAATCCCACGTCCCAGCTCACAGTCTTATCACCATACCACCATCCTGGCCGTTCGCTTGCTGGAGCCTCGATATGATTGGGCCCTTCACAACGGCGCCAGGCGGTTTCACCCATGTATTGGTGACCATCGACAAGTTAACTAAGTAGATCGAATACAAGCCGATAGCCAAGCTCACACCAGATCGAGTTGTTGATTTCATCTCCGATATCTTGCATCGCTTCAGCTTTCCGAACACCATCATCATGGACCTGGGATCAAACTTCACGGCCAACCAGTTCTAGGAGTTCTGTGAAAATATGTGCATCGAGGTCAAACGTCTTTGTTGCACATCCAAGGGCCAATGGTCAAGTCAAGAGGGCGAACGACATGATAATTGATGGCCTCAAGAAAAGACTCTATGATGAAAACAGCAAGAAAGGAGGAAAGTGGATACACGAGTTGCCACATGTCATCTGGGGGCTCAGGACTCAGCCGTCCAAAGCCATAGGATAAACACCGTTCTTCCTTGTCTACGGCTCTGAAGCTATCTTACCGGCCGACATCATGTGGAAATCTCCAAGGGTTGAAATGTACAATGAAGGCGAGGCGGACGAAGCAAGGTAGCTAGATCTTGACTCTGTCGAAGAGGCTCGCTGCACCGCTCTTGTCCAGTCAGCACGATACCTGCAGGGGATCCAGCGATATCATGACCGCAACGTGAGAGAACGGTCGTTCAGTATAGGCGATTTGGTCCTACGCCGCATCCAAGACAAGTCCGGCTTACACAAGCTCAACTCGAGATGGGAGGGACCATTCATCATCAAGCAGATTACAAGACTTCAATACCCGGAGGGCCAAGATGTCCCAAATTCTTGGAACGTTCAGAACCTGCGCAAGTTCTACCCATAAGAAGACGTGCAGGGATAGCTGTTCTCCGAGCGCCTAGATGTTTTTCTTCCGAGTCAATTTGGAGGCTATGTGCCACAATATTCGGAATGTAAATTTTATGTTAAATACGGAGGCTACGGCCACGTTCATGTTTTATATGAATCAACTTCTAGCCATGAGCTTTGATAGTCGTTAAATACGGAGGCTATGGCCACGTTCATGTTTTATATGAATCGACTTCTTGCCATGAGCTTTGATGGTCGTCGCGATGACGATCGCATTTTTTCCTAACAGGTTAGGTCTGTTCGATCGGATTATATCTAACTTGTTGGATAGGCTCACATGAGGAGCTATTTCGACTACGCCCGGAGTCATTGCACTCGGGGTAGTTTTGACTTCTTGCCATAGGCATGGCAGTCATGCGATGATGCTCACGTTCTTCCTAACTGGTTAGATCCGCTCGATCGGGTTACATCTAACTTTGTTAGATGGGTTCCTATGTGGAGCTACTTTGACTACTTCTGGGGTTGTTGTACCCGGGGTAGTGTCTACTACTTAGCCTATGAACATGGATGTTGATCCAGGAGTCACAAGGCAAATACAATTGGAGACATCAATGACAGATATATACAAGGAGAAGAGTACTTATTTTTACAATATCTCAATCCTGTATTACACTTTCTACTTTTTTTAGCTACAGGTCGGGCTTCTAGGAGGTACTCGCTAAATTGCTCTTCAGAGCAGTCTGCAGCCGCACCCTGCGTGAGTACTTCTAGTCGAGCCTGCAGCCAAAAGGACTTTACAAAACTTAGCGCGTGGCTGACACATGTGATGGGGGCTTCGGTGATGAAGTTGAGGACTTTTTGTGGAGCTTCGAGGAGTCGCTCCAGCAGGGATCGCCCGTCCGCTTCACTGCCTTCCTGCGGATCCACCATGTCAACAAGCTGTTGGGCGGCCCCCTTAAGGTCCTCCAGCTCCTTCTGGCGCTGCTCCAGCTCCTTTTGGTGCTGCTCCAGCTCCTTCTGTTGCTGCTCCTTTTCTTCGCCAAGCGTCTTGATCTGCTGAAGGCAGTTGACGAACTGTTGTTCAGTGTCGGCGATAACCTTCTGCAGCCTCTTGACGTCATCTGTATGGTGATACAGCATATTCTTCATGTCAGTAAGCAACTCTTCTTTATATGTTAAGATTTTCCTAAGCTCTGCGGTAAAGATAGTTTTCAGAACTCAAGACAAATTGCTAAGAGAAAGTACTCGAGGGAAGAAAGGGCTTGCCTTGATGCGCCTTTTTCTACTCTTTGAGTTGTTCCTGGAGCTTGGAGTTGGTCTTCTCGAGGTTGCGGAGGTCGTTCTTGAGGAGCCACGCATCTCATGTCCGCTACAGCTTCTGCTTGTCGAGCTCTCGCTAAAGATATATGTTTTTCGTCAACTCTTCTGATATGCGTGTATCCTTTGCTTGGAGTTCCTAGAGGCCACTCATGACTGCTTTCAGCTTTTCGGACTTTCGCTATGAGAGTTTGGCCACATTTTGCATAAGGGGAAGGAATAAGATAGGGTTCCTTGACGTACCCGTCGCCTCTTCAGTTGGTGGTTGTGGGGTACCTGCAAGTCAAGACACATTCAGTACATGATGTTTGTGGTCTAAGCAGTTAGCCATGGGTGGTCAGACACTTACTTGTACCATCTGCAGGAGTGGCATCAGTAGCCTCGACTTGTTCTTCACCATCGGCACTGGCTTCGGGTCGCTGGGGCTTGGGGGATGGGGAGTCGGGTAGTGTCGTGTCCTCCGGGGCTGGCGCCTCGGGGGCTGGAGTAGCCGAAACATGCTCTGGCTCCGACCCCAGGGCAAATGCAGTCCTAATGAAGCAGAATCAGTCATGTCTTTAAACAAGTTGAACAGAACAGAATATGTTTTATGAAACAGGATCTGCACTTACAGCGAAGATTTTTTCATGGCAGACTTCTTTAGTCTCAGAGCCCGTGGTTTTATAACCACGGTACTCGTTGCCGGTGGCGGGGTCACACCAGCCGATGGTGAGGTACCCGCCACGTGTGACAACCAAGTACTTAGATTTATGGATACTAGATTTAGTGTAAAGAGTATGTGCTTGCTATGGTATTTATGTATAGTACAAATACTTAAGAGTATAGTTGTAATTTCTATAGAATATAGGCCTTGGAGTGTTGTTTAAGTGGAATGGAAGATAGCTTTAAAACCTAGGATAAATATAACACTAGGTGTTAAGTCTATATCATCATAAGGAAAAAAGTGTAATAGAATTGCTAGATCACATGAAAAATGGGTTTTTGTGGGGAAAACAAGGACCTAAATGTAATTAGTGCAAAAATATGGGTCCTTTTGTGCAAATTTAGCAGGGTATAAAAGTAATTTCTGAAAGTTTACTTAGGACTAAACTGCAAGAATATCGGTCATCATGATAGTCAGGAAAACTTATAAATAGGTTCAAATTTTTGACCAAACCCCTTTTGAAAGGACCAGGGTAATTCAAATTTTACCTTTGTTCGAAATTCAACATGTAATGCTATAAGTTTTGAGTTTTTAAGCTTGAGCCCTAAAACAATGTTGTAGGGTTTGAAAAGTTCTACAACTTTCATTTTGGGCATCTTCTCATTAGATCTCTGTATTAGTGGAAAAAGTTAGTTTACTGTAGGGTCCCTATGTTTCTTCAGTTTTGCAAACAGGTCCCTAGGAAATCCCCTTTCTCTTCCTCCTCTGGCGCCGCTCTGTTCTCTGCTCTGCAGCCGCCGCTGTCCGGCCACCCTCGCCACCTCCTGCTGCAAGTTCCCACGTGCCTTGATTTCCTCCGCAAGCAGCTGTGCTGCTCCCCCATCGCTCCATCCTCCGCGTGACCTTATCCTTCTCCCCTGCGCACTGCTTTTCTTTCACGCTCTGCTCCGCCGACCCTAGAGCGCGCGCGAGCTCTCCCCGTGCACTGCCGGCCTTGCGCCCCGACCTCGCCGTCTGGCTCTTCCTCTTTTCTCTCCTCCCTTGCCGGCGCCCCAGTTTTCCCTCGCCCTGTCGCGCCCCCGGACCACCTCCGCCTCGCGCGTGTGCCGCGCGCCTGCACCTTCGCCCCGGCGCTGGGCCCCGAGGTTGCCTGCGCGCCGCCCTCCCTCAACACCACAGCCGAGGGCCAAGCCCAAGCGCTGCTGGTCCGCCCGCTCAGCTCCCTGTGGCGCGTCGTCCTCCTCTACGCGACCTTCCTCCGGCTCGACATCGCGCAGGACAGCACCATCCTCCGCGGCTTCGCCCCAGCCGGCAACCCGGATGCCTCCTGCCCGGCCGGTCTGAGCAGCCCGCGCGTGCCTGAGCTCCGCCCCCCCCCCCCAATACAGAGATTCTCCTCTCTGGCTTCCTCCCGTGGAACCGAACCCCCCCCCCTAAGCGCCTCCTCTGCTCTAATTGCAGGTGAAGGACCTCGTGCGACAATTGGAACAAGCTCAGGGGGTTTTCTGCAAGTTCTAGACCCATAGAAACAGTGTGGTTTGAGGACCTCTGTGTAAGAGTTTTTGTTATTTCATGTGAGCTGTGTTGCTGACTTGTAAATTCAATAGAAAATTGTAGGAAATTTAAAAAATTGCAAAACCGGTTTTATTGGAAACTAGATTTTGAGCTCTACAACTTCTATTAAGTAAGTTTGATATGAAACTAAATATTTTTGAATCTATGTTAAATCCAAGATAAGAGAGTGTAATATTCATAACTCCTGCATGTTAACTTTGTTGATCATGATTTTTGGTATGCAATCTCTATATATTAAGTATGTTTTGATGTGGGATTTTCAAACCTAATTTTGTTTTGTAATTTAAATTCTTTTAAGTTGATCAATTCAATTTGTTTTATAGTAGAATTAGCTAAGTATACCCACTAAAGCTTATCTAATTAGATCTCCTGGTTAAAATATTTTAAGTATGCAATTGATCTGTGTATAAATTCTTAAAACTTTATAACTTTAATTACCCAAGGTTTACATTCAAATTTGAATTTAATTTAAACTAGAAATATATGTTAATTCTTGTTTTCAATTAAATCAATGCTATAGTCATGAGTTGAATGTATATGATTCAAAGCTTAGGTTCTTTTTGTACCATGAGTTCTTCCGTGTTAACCTTCTGGATTGTAATTTATTGTAAAATAAAATAAAAAGGCTATGCATTCCTTAATTTTATATCCTTGCATATCATGTAGACTCGACCACTCTCGCCGATGGAAATTACCAGCTAATCCCGGAATCAGAAGGAGGTTGTTCTGAAGACCCCGAGAACTTCATCAGGGAATTCTCTGAAGGCCCGAACCAAAGTTCGGACGCTATTAACTTGACTGACCCCAGCCCCACCAATAAAGGCAAGCCCCGGTGCACATCCCAATATTTCAAGTTATTACAATTTTAGTATTATATTATATATCTTGCATTACGTCTGGGAGTTGAGATGAAACCCTAGCTGCATAAGATCTTAGGAAACCAATGTATTGTACCCGAGTCCATACCGTTTAGATGCTCTGCTAAATAGGACCGGTAAAAGTCGAGTGATTTCCTGTCACTCGCGCGATATAGGAGTTGTAATGTTTACATTCCTGTTATCACTAAAAGGATGACGGACGGGAGTTTTGTGAGGTATCATGGTTGAGGTGATACCCCGTCTGTGTTGTTGAAATTGATAAGGTCGCGGTGTGTGCCGATCGGGGTTAAGCGTTTGAAAGTACTAACCACATGCTGTGAGTTTTGGGTAAGCGGTAAGCCTAGTAGCCAATCGGCCCGAGGAGTGGACATACCTCCCACCACTCGTCTTGCTTCTTCTGGTTACTTATGTTCGACGTGTGGGAATACGTGTTGCAAGGGCAACCAGGAATACAGATTTTGTAGTCGCGCTACAGACGTATGTCCTGCACTTTGGAAGTGCGTATGGTCCTGCAGTCGCTTGTGGTGGACCTATCCACGAGTCGGAATGAAAGGTAAACGGTTGCTTCGGAACGACCCTTTGGTGTTCCAAGCGTGTGTGTTAGGTTTACCTTGCAAGGTTAAATTCGATTCAGAATCGTCCGCTTCTCGCGAAGATTGAGACTGCTTGATCCCTTTATCACACAGAGTAACAAGAGCAATTATATGATGAGTAATGCTGATGATTGATGTAAAGAGCTCTACCTTGCTTGAATAGCTATAGTTACTTACCTAGAATGTATAATCAACTAGAACCTGAAAGCTAAAATTTGAAATTAAGGATCTACTCTTTGTTGCTTTTCAGCTGAAACTAAACCCAGAACCTTTATAGGCCTTCATAAGTCTAGTTACATGGCTATGTATACCATGAACGGGTAAGCCTTGCTGAGTATTAGTATACTCAGCCTTGCTAGTTTTATGTTTTTCAGGTAAAGTCCTGAAGACTCTACTCTTCCCTTGCCTTGGCCCTGTGCTCTTTCAGAAGGTTGGTCCGTGGAATGGGATCCGTCCCGGCCAGCACTGGTGATATCGAGTGATGTCGTGCCCGGGCTTAGCATGACATCCGTCTTGATGTCGTGTTGTAATCATCACGTGTGTTTTCCGCTGCCAAAAATCATAGCTTTAACAGTTTGTAATGTTTTCTCTAAGTTTGAAACTTCGCATTACTTTTGGAAAACTCTTGTAATGTAATTCCCTGCTATGTAAATTGTGATGGTGATTGTATCTCTGGACTCACCTTCGTATGAGATAACCTTATTTGATCCTGTGTATCGGTGGTTTATCGGGACGTTACCCGACAGGCCAAGGGATTATACCGTTTGAAGCACGTTGGAGCCCTCGGAAGTGGACTCGCGTACTTGAGCCGGTATAATTCAGGTTGGTTCTGCCACAGCTGGTATCAGAGCTAACAAATGTACCCTGGAGATATATTTAGCCTTAAAAGTAGTTTGTAGTATAAAATTTGATCAATCAAGTATTTGCGAACTACGTTAGGTTCGTTAAGGATTGTGCATAGTACGTAAAGCCCTAGGGTAATGTTAAGAAGGGAATTAGAGGTGGCTGTAATATATGTATATATAACTCTAACTCCCAGCATTACCTTTCTGTTAAAACTTAAATTCGTGTACAAAACAACTTTATTTTCTGTAATGACACCTTCGATCGTGAGGTAAGAAGGTAAGGATCCTCAGCCAACTGAGGGAGCTTGGCCATCCTGTCGGTGATGCGAACTGAACGCTGTTTCTCAAGCAGTGGTTTACTTGAGATGCTGCCAATGTACCAACTCTAGTTGACTACATTGGGAGTAGATGGTTCGGCGCAGGGTATGGCGATCGCTGTTCATACCCCCGCATTTTGCGGTACCCCCGTGAATACGTTGTTTCGATAACGTATGTTAACGTTGTCTGTACGACGGTAATTGTACAGATGCTGTTTCTATAGTGAGCAGTAATAAATGGGAACACTTTCATGACATGCTGGCATGAAAGGTTCATTGGATATATATATATATATTGTGGTTTTCTGCAGGTACACTAACCACGATTACGAAACTAGGACGGATAGGGCTTATCGACTAGTTAATAATGAGAGATGTATGTATTATGCCACCGAAATTAATTACGTAAGTCCGAAGATATTTGGCAGTTGTTTTTGGTTGAGAGGTCGATTAGTGCGTGCATGCATAATACACTAATCAACAAAATCGATGCATAATTATTTGTTATCTGTAAAGTAGGTACATGTTGGTTTTCCTTAGTTTGGGTAAGTGAAGATCTTTAGTCGAGTATCTTAAGTATCCATCTGATTTCCAGCCTTTGCTGCTATCAGAATCAGCTATCTTAATCTATTTACCTTGTGAATTCTCAACAGGGTAAATATATCTTACCATTTGCATTGTTGTCGCAGATGGCTGCTCCTTCCAATGCCTTTTGGGATCATGAGGGGCACTTCCACACGAATGCCCTACACTGGGAAGGATTTCCTCGTCTTTTGTGGGAATCCTTAAGTCTGTTTCATTCTACAGAGCCTCCTCAATATGATGGGGTGGAATATCGCGAAGAGGGAGTTCCTCGATGCCGGGTTAAGATGATAATTCCTCAACACCCTTTTCGATCCTCATGGCATCCCATAGAAGTGGAAGTGGTTGGATATCATCTGGTTGATACCCTTGAAGCTGCAGCCTTGGAGGCTATCAAACTTTTCTGCAACCAACATCCAACAGAGGTCGCCGCATATCCTATTGGTTTATTTCCTACCATAGACCCTGGTAATTTGGAATGGAATTTTCGGACAGAGCATCTTGGTCATATGTTAGGAGATCTGGCTAAAGAAACCGTCCATAGCATTACCAGGTTTATGGATGTGCAACATCATTACCAGATTCTGCTGCGTCATAGCATGGGTCAGATAACTAGTGCGGCTCCAAGTCACTATCGGAATGCTGACCGTCAAGTTACTCAAATAGTGGAATTACAAGCTATGGTGACTCAGAAGGATGAAATCATCGCAGCACGGGATGAAACTATCCTTCATCGAGAAGATCAGATCAGCGAGATTGATCATATAATCACCCAGCGCGACACTGTTATTGAATTCCTATAGGCACAAATCCACGATCTGATACTTGAAGCTGACGATGCCCAGGCTCATCTTGAGGAACTGCAGCAGCAACCGATACTTCCCGCTGCACCCGCAATGCCTGAAGAAGAAGAAGATCCAGAAGAGATTGAGGGTGTTTCAGAGATTGACTCTGAGCATGGGGATCCAGTTCTTAGTCCCTATCACTCCTATTCTGGCAGCTTAAGTAGTGAGTATCTTATCTAGATCTCGTGCCATTTGTTGTAATCTAGATGGCCTATGTAGGGATCTTTCGGATGTGTGTGATGTGGAGAACAATCAGAATCGGTGTTGTAACATAAGCTTCCTGTTTTATCATCTTATTCACTATCCTTAAGTTCTGAAATGAGATGATTGAATGGAATGTATGCATTGTTTATCTAATACTATATCTTCTGAAATTGGGAGTAAGGCTATATGGTTAATGATGGACATCTCCTTTGTTTCAGATGGTTGGAGCCACGCACGGAACCCCGGAAGGTTTCCGGGCAGATTAGGCTAGCGGTTCTCAACAACCGCCACCTCCACCTCCCAACCTCGCTGAGGTTATGGCTTGGCAAATTGAACTTCTCAACCTATTGGTACAAGCACAGCAGAATCAACAGCGTCAGCAATCACGAGATCGTGATGAACCGCAGGTGGCAACCTATCAAGATTTTCATAGTACCCAGCCCCTGCTATTCAGTGAAGTGGAAGAGCCCTTGGATGCCGATGCTTGGCTCCACACCATTGAATCTAAGTTTGCTCTTCTTATGATTCCATGCGCGGATTCTAACAAGGTTCATTTTGCTGCCCAACAATTACGCGGAGCTGCCCGTATTTGGTGGGATAATTTTTGTGCTATGCAAACTGATGGTCATGTTACCTCCTGGGAAGAATTCCGGAATGCCTTCAGGGCGCATCATATACCTGAAGGGCTGATGGAACGGAAACTGACTGAGTTCTTGGCACTTACTCAAGGTACCCGCACCGTACTGCAATATGCACAGGCTTTTAATCACCTATGTCGGTATGCGGGTTATTATGCTGATAATGATGCCAAAAAGTAAGATCGTTTTCGTCGAGGCCTGAGCACTAAGCTCAAGGAACGTCCGAACCTTATTAAGGCGAATACCTTCAGTGAGCTGGTTAACATGGCTTTGACTCAAGAGGATTGCATCACGGCGCATCGTGCCGAAAAGAAGCGAAGGCTCTCCACTGGACCCGCGAGCATTCGACCCCCGCAGTATCAGTTGGTTCAGAATGTACCGCCTGGAGCGCCACAGCGAAATGCCCTGATCGGCAGACTGGCTTTCAGGCTGCCTCAACAACAAGGAGAGTATCAACCTCCCATATCTTTGCAACAATCACAACAATCTGGCCCACGGCCAAATGTTCAACAAGTCCAACAGAAAAGCAGCACTTATTACTGTTTAAAGTGCGGAAGTGCGGATCATTTCATCAGAAATTGTCCGCAGCCCAAAAAACCTAATCAAGGGCAGAGTTCCAGTCAGAATAACCAGAACAAGGGCAAAAGACCGATGGTGCAGGTCCGCCAAGGGCAAATTAACTTCACTACCTTTGCAGAACTTCCGGATGGAGCTCCTATCATGTCGGGTACATTTTCGGTACACCACAAACCAGTTGTTACATTATTCGATTCAGGAGCAACTCATAGTTTCATTAGTAACAACTGCAGTACCCGAATAGAACTTGATCTTTGCCCTACCAAGGGGTCATATGTGATCTCTACCCCTGGAGGAAAAATAACATCTGGCCAAATGATCAAAAAGGTGCCAATTCAATTGGGTAGCAAGGAAATCAGAACTGATTTGATTCTACTAAACCTAGAGGGTATTGATATTATACTTGGGACAAATTGGATGACAGAACATAGTGCACTGCTAGACATCTCTTCCCGAGTTATCGAGATTGACTCACCACATCAAGGAGCAACTACCCTTTATCTGCCTCAGCAAGAATATCTGCACCCTTGCACTTATACTATCACAAATATCAAGGTCAAAAATATTTCTATAGTCTGTGAATACCCCGATGTCTTTCCAGACGACTTGCCTGGAATGCCACCAGATAGAGACATCGAATTCATTATTGAACTTCAACCGGGCACCGCTCCTATTTCAAAGAGACCGTATCGCATGCCTCCAAATGAATTAGCGGAACTGAAAATCCAACTCCAAGATCTTCTTGATAAGGGTTATATACGCCCAAGTGCCTCACCTTGGGGTTGCCCGGCTCTCTTTGTCAAGAAGAAAGACAATAGCCTAAGGCTATGTGTCGATTACCGTCCACTCAATGCGGTTACTATCAAAAATAAGTACCCTCTTCCCTGCATTGACCTTTTGTTCGATCAGCTAGCCGGAGCTAAGGTCTTTTCTAAGATTGATTTACGCTCTGGTTATCATCAGATTAAAATCAGGCCTTGTGACATTCCAAAAACGGCCTTCTCGACCAGATATGGATTATATGAATATCTGGTTATGTCAATTGGACTTACTAACGCACCGGCATATTTCATGTACCTCATGAATTCGGTCTTTATGCCGGAACTCGACAAATTCGTCGTGGTCTTCATCGATGATATTCTGATATATTCCAATACTAATGAAGACCATGCTGATCACATACGCATCGTTCTTCAACGACTACGTGATCATCGCCTTTATGCCAAATTCTCAAAATGTGAATTTTGGCTAGATAGTGTGAAATTTTTGGGACACACTATCTCTAGTAAAGGCATATCGGTTGATCCAACCAAAGTCCAGGAAGTTATGGATTGGAAGCCTCCAACTTCTGTCCATCAAATACGAAGTTTCCTAGGATTGGCGGGATATTATCGCCGATTCATCCCAGACTTTTCCAAGATAGCTAAACCCATGACTGAGCTACTGAAGAAAGAAGTTAAGTTCCGTTGGGATGATAAATGTGATGAAGCATTTCACACCTTGAGAAAACTTCTGACAACTGCCCCAGTACTAGTTCAGCCAAATAACACTCAGCCTTATGATGTCTATTGTGATGCCTCTGGAATTGGCCTTGGTTGTGTCCTTATGCAAAACAACCGGGTCATTGCCTATGCATCCAGAGCACTTCGAACTCATGAGCAAAACTATCCGACACATGATCTTGAATTAGCATCAGTTATCCATGCTCTCAAGATCTGGAGACATCATCTTATGGGTGCTAAGTGTAACATCTACACTGACCATAAGAGCCTCAAGTATGTCTTCACCCAAGCTGACCTAAATATGAGGCAAAGGCGTTGGTTGGAACTGATTAAAGACTATGACCTTGAGGTACACTACCATCCGGGCAAAGCCAATGTGGTTGCGGATGCACTTAGCAGCAAGGCACATTGTCACTGCTTATCCATATCAACCTTCAGTGACACTCTCTGCCATCAGATGAGAAAACTCAATCTTGAGATCATTCCTCAAGGTAGTCTGAATTTGCTATCCATTGAATCGGCTTTGCAAGATAGAATCATCATGTCGCAATTACATGATGAGGGTATCAAAATCATTAAATCAAAGCTATCTCTGGGGGAAGCCAAATATAAGTGTTTTCACACCGATCATCAAGGAGTCCTATGGTTCAACAATCGTATCGTTGTGCCTAAAGACCATCCACTACGTAGACAAATCCTTGATGAAGCCCATCTATCCAAATTCTCTATTCATCCTGGTAGCACCAAAATGTACCAAGATCTACGACAACATTTTTGGTGGACCAGAATGAAGAGAGAGATTGCTAAATATGTATCTGAATGTGATACGTGCCAGAGAGTCAAAGCCAGTCATCTCAAGGCATTTGGTACACTTCAGCCACTACCCATTCCGTCATGGAAATGGGAAGACATTAGTATGGATTTCATTGTTGGTCTTCCCAACACATCTTAAAAGCATGATTCCATATGGGTAATCATTGATAGACTTACCAAAACGGCTCATTTTCTTCCTGTGCATACTACTTATTCTGCTAAAAAGTATGCCGAAGTATATCTTGATCAAATTGTTCGGTTGCACGGTGTCCCTAAGACCATTATTTCTGATCGAGGGGCACAATTCATTGCACGCTTCTGGGAACAATTGCAGTCTGCCCTTGGAACCAAACTAATTCGAAGCTCTGCATATCATCCTCAGACAGATGGACAGACTGAGCGAGTTAATCAAATTCTTGAAGACATGCTCCGAGCTTGTATTATTCATTATGGTACAAGTTGGGACAAATACCTCGTCTTGGCCGAGTTTTCGTATAACAACAGCTATCAGTCTAGTCTTCAGATGGCTCCATTTGAAGTGTTATACGGTCGAAGATGTCGAACTCCTTTGAGTTGGTTTGAGACCGGTGAACGCCAAAACTTTGGACCCGACCTAGTTGTCGAAGCCGAAGATAAAGTCAAGATTATTCAAGCCAACCTTAGGATAGCTCAGTCCAGACAGAAAAGCTATGCAGATAGAAGAAGGAAACCTCTGCAGTTCCAAGTAGGAGATTTTGTCTATCTCCGACTATCGCCTATCAAGGGTGTTCAGCGTTTCGGAATAAAAGGAAAGTTAGCACCTCGGTATGTCGGACCCTTTGAGATCCTTAAGGTCTGCGGCCCAGTGGCTTACAAAATTCGTCTTCCATCTCAATTGGCTGCTATTCATGATGTCTTCCATATCTCCCAACTCAAAAAGTGCATCAAAGTACCTACGGAGATCGTTGAAACCCGCACCATTGAGATTGAACCCGATCTATCTTACACCGAGCAACCTATTCAAATCCTGGATACCAAGGAAAGAGTCACCAGAAGAAGGACAGTTAAAATGTATAAGATTTTATGGGATCATCACACCGAAGAAGAAGCAACTTGGGAAACAGAATCCTATCTTCAACAAAATTTCCCAAACTTCCTTCAAGCCAATCCCCAAATCTAATCATCTGATTCTTTCCGCCTTCGAATCTCAGGACGAGATTCTTTTTAGGGGGGGGAAGGCTGTGACAACCAGGTACTTAGATTTATGGATACTAGATTTAGTGTAAAGAGTATGTGCTTGCTATGGTATTTATGTATAGTACAAATAGTTAAGAGTATAATTGTAATTTCTATAGAATATAGGCCTTGGAGTGTTGTTTAAGTGGAATGGAAGATAGCTTTAAAACCTAGGATAAATATAACACTAGGTGTTAAGTCTAGATCACATGAAAAATGGGTTTTTGTGGGGAAAACAAGGACCTAAATGTAATTAGTGCAAAAATATGGGTCCTTTTGTGCAAATTTAGCAGGGTATAAAAGTAATTTCTAAAAGTTTACTTAGGACTAAACTGCAAGAATACCAGTCATCATGATAGTCAGGAAAACTTATAAATAGGTTCAAATTTTTGACCAAACCCCTTTTGAAAGGACCAGGGTAATTCAAATTTTACCTTTGTTCGAAATTCAACATGTAATGCTGTAAGTTTTGAGTTTTTAAGCTTGAGCCCTAAAACAATGTTGTAGGGTTTGAAAAGTTCTACAACTTTCGTTTTGGGCATCTTCTCATTAGATCTCTGTATTGGTGGAAAAAGTTAGTTTACTGTAGGGTCCCTGTGTTTCTTCAGTTTTGCAAACAGGTCCCTGGGAAATCGCCTTTCTCTTCCTCCTCTGGCGCCGCTCTGTTCTTTGCTCTGCAGCCGCCGCTGTCCGGCCACCCTCGCCACCTCCTGCTGCAAGTTCCCACGCGCCTTGATTTCCTCCGCAAGCAGCTGTGCTGCTCCCCCATCGCTCCATCCTCCGCGTGACCTTATCCTTCTCCCCTGCGCACTGCTTTTCTTCCACGCTCTGCTCCGCCGACCCTAGAGCACGCGCGAGCTCTTCCCGTGCACTGCCGGCCTTGCACCCCGACCTCGCCGTCTGGCTCTTCCTCTTTTCTCTCCTCCCTTGCCGGCGCCCCAGTTTTCCCTTGCCCTGTCGCGCCCCCGGACCACCTCCGCCTCGCGCGTCTACCGCGCGCCTGCACCTCCGCTCCAGCGCTGGGCCCCGAGGTTGCCTGCGCGCCGCCCTCCCTCAACACCACAGCCGAGGGCCAAGCCCAAGCACTGCCGGTCCGCCCGCTCAGCTCCCTGTGGCACGTCGTCCTCCTCTGCGCGACCTTCCTCCGGCTCGACATCGCGCAGGACAGCGCCATCCTCCGCGGCTTCACCCCAGCCGGCAACCCGGATGCCTCCTGCCCGGCCGGTCTGAGCAGCCCGCGCGTCCCTGAGCTCCGCCCCCCCCCCAATACCGAGATTCTTTTCTCTGGCTTCCTCCCGTGGAACCGAACCCCCCCCCAAGCGCCTCCTCTGCTCTAATTGCAGGTGAAGGACCTCGTGCGACAATTGGAACAAGCTCAGGGGGTTTTCTGCAAGTTCTAGACCCATAGAAACAGTGTGGTCTGAGGAGCTCTGTGTAAGAGTTTTTGTTATTTCATGTGAGCTGTGTTGCTGACTTTGTAAATTCAATAGAACTTCTACAACTTTGTAGGAAATTCAAAAAATTGCAAAACCAGTTTTATTGGAAACTAGATTTTGAGCTCTACGACTCCTATTAAGTAAGTTTGATATGAAACTAAATATTTTTGAATCTATGTTAAATCCAAGATAAGAGAGTGTAATATTCATAGCTCCTACATGTTAACTTTGTTGATCATAATTTTTGGTATGCAATCTCTATAGATTAAGTATGTTTTGATGTGGGATTTTCAAACCTAATTTTGTTTTGTAATTTAAATTCTTTTAAGTTGATCAATTCAATTTGTTTTATAGTAGAATTAGCTAAGTATACCCACTAAAGCTTATCTAATTAGATCTCCAGGTCAAAATCTTTTAAGTATGCAATTGATCTGTGTATAAATTCTTAAAACTTTATAACTTTAATTACCCAAGGTTTACATTCAAATTTGAATTTAATTTAAACTAGAAATATATGTTAATTCTTGTTTTCAATTAAATCAATGCTATAGTCATGAGTTGAATGTATATGATTCAAAGCTTAGGTTCTTTTTGTACCATGAGTTCTTGAGTGTTAACCTTCTGGATTGTAATTTATTGTAAAATAAAATAAAAAGGCTATGCATTCCTTAATTTTATATCCTTGCATATCATGTAGACTCGACCACTCTCGCCGATGGAAATTACCAGCTAATCCCGGAATGAAAAGGAGGTTATTCTGAAGACCCCGAGAACTTCGTCAGGGAATTCTCTGAAGGCCCGAACCAAAGTTCGGACGCTATTAACTTGACTGACCCTAGCCCCACCAATAAAGGCAAGCCCCGGTGCACATCCCAATATTTCAAGTTATTACAATTTCAGTATTATATTATATATCTTGCATTACGTCTGGGAGTTGAGATGAAACCCTAGCTGCATAAGATCTTAGGAAACCAATGTATTGTACCCGAGTCCATACCGTTTAGATGCTCTGCTAAATAGGACCGGTAAAAGTCGAGTGATTTCCTGTCACTCGCGCGATATAGGAGTTGTAATGTTTACATTCCTGTTATCACTATAAGGAAGACGGACGGGAGTTTTGTGAGGTATCATGGTTGAGGTGATACCCCGTCTGTGTTGTTGAAATTGATAAGGTCGCGGTGTGTGCCGATCGGGGTTAAGCGTTTGAAAGTACTAACCACATGCCATGAGTTTTGGGTAAGCGGTATAGCCAATCGGCCCGAGGAGTGGCATACCTCCCACCACTCGTCTTGCTTCTTCTGGTTACTTATGTTTGACGTGTGGGGATACGTGTTGCAAGGGCAACCAGGAATACAGGTTTTGTAGTCGCGCTACAGATGTATGTCCTGCACTTTGGAAGTGCGTATGGTCCTGCAGTCGCTTGTGGTGGACCTGTCCACGAGTCGGAATGAAAGGTAAACGGTTGCTTCGGAACGACCCTTTGGTGTTCCAAGCGTGTGTGTTAGGTTTACCTTGCAAGGTTAAATTCGATTCAGAATCGTCTGCTTCTCGCGAAGATTGAGACTACTTGATCCCTTTATCACACAGAGTAACAAGAGCAATTACATGATGAGTAATGCTGATGATTGATGTAAAGAGCTCTACCTTGCTTGAATAGCTATAGTTACTTACCTAGAATGGATAATCAACTAGAACCTGAAAGCTAAAAGTTGAAATTAAGGATCTAGTCTTTGTTGCTTTTCAGCTGAAACTAAACCCAGAACCTTTATAAGCCTTCATAAGTCTAGTTACATGGCTATGTATACCATGAACGGGTAAGCCTTGCTGAGTATTAGTATACTCAGCCTTGCTAGTTTTATGTTTTTCAGGTAAAGTCCTGAAGACTCTACTCTTCCCTTGCCTTGGCCCTGTGCTCTTTCAGAAGGTTGGTCCGTGGAATGGGATCCGTCCCCGGCCAGCACTGGTGATATCGAGTGATGTCGTGCCCGGGCTTAGCATGACATCCGTCTTGACGTCGTGTTGTAATCATCGCGTGTGTTTTCCGCTGCCAAAAATCATAGCTTTAACAGTTTGTAATGTTTTCTCTAAGTTGAAACTTCGCATTACTTTTGGAAAACTCTTGTAATGTAATTCCCTGCTATGTAAATTATGATGGTGATTGTATCTCTGGACTCACCTTCGTGTGAGGTAATCTTATTTGATCCTGTGTATCGGTGATTTATTGGGACGTTACCCGACAGGCCAAGGGATTATACCGTTTGAAGCACGTTGGAGCCCTCGGAAGTGGACTCGCGTACTTGAGCCGGTATAATTTAGGTTGGTTCTGCCACACCACGGCAATGGTTACAACCCCTGCTGAAGTAGCCGATGGGTCAGTCCCAGTCGTTTCTGCGGCTCTACTTGCTGGAACATCATCCACAGTGAATTCAGTCCTGATCACCTTTTGGCGCTTGGGGTCGGGTGGAGAAGCCGAGGGACTGCAAATCAGATACTGTAAGCATGCAACAACTTTGCTATTTGACAATTCTACAGGACAATAACTTCATACCTGGGGGGTTCGACTGCATGCGCTTTACGTTTGTGTACTACCCGACGACCCTGAGGGACCAATGGCAAAGCTTCAATCAACTCCACGGATGGTCCGGGGGAGTTGTTCCTCTTCGCCTTCCCTTCGTTTTCCGTCTCCGCTAGGGGGCTCTCGCTCTCGGTTGTTTCATCGTTGGGCAGAGCTTGGGCGGGTTGAGTTTTCTTCGCTTTAGCCGTGGCGCTGGGAAGGAGGTGGTCTGGTCGGGGGATATCGGGTTGTGGTGGATAGGTCCGGTACAACTCTGTGTGTCCCTACAGAAGATTTTCAGTTAGCGGTGGCAGAACAGCAGAACTTGTTTCAATAAAGTAGTTGAATACTTCCCGGTTTTAGAGGATTTTGTGCAGAAAACAACTCCGGGACGTAGGGAATTGCGTTCTCGTCCAGCAGCACTCGCTTGACCTGGATGAGCGCGGCGTCGTCAGTCAGCTCCTCTGCGCACATCCGAGATGGATCTTCAGCGCCTATGTACTTGAAGCCTAGTGTATGGCATTATTGGATTGGCTGGATCCGGCGTTTGAAGAAGGAAAACATCACAGACGCTCCGGTCACTCCTATTTCTTTATGGGCTGCTATGATGGCTAGCAACTCATCGACTTGGTCCATGTCTCCTCTGGAGAGTTTGGTGTTCCACTCTGGCCTCACGACAGGGGGTTTTCTGGATTTTTCAGGAAGCTGGGGGGCATGGTTTCCGATGTAGAACCAATGGCTCTTCCATCCAGGAATATTGGAGGGGAATTTGTAAGAAAGGTGCCTATCGCCGGCTTATTGTCTAAGCTGGATGCTGGCGCCCCCTACAATGGATGGATTTTTTGAGGTGGGCTGCGGCTTTTCTCGGAAAAGGAAGTGGAAAAGATCCCAGTGCGGTTCAATTCCAAGGAAAGCTTCGCAAAAATGGATGAAGATGGCAATGTGGCAAATTGAATTCGGGTTGAGGTGATGGAGCTCAAGCTTGTAGAAATAAAGAAGGCCTCGGAAGAAAGAGCAAGAGGGGAGGGCCAAACCCCGTTCAGCAAAATGGTATGAGACGATTTCATCTATATTTTCCATAGGAAGAGGTTTGCGGAAAGAGGGACGCCAGTTGACAAGACTTTTCTCGTGAAGCAAACCCTCGGAAACAAGATTTATGAGTTCGTTGTTGGAGCACTTACTGTAAATCCACTCCCCAGATGGCGGCTGCGACTCCTTCCCCTTCCCATCCTTCTCGTTGGATGTCTTGGGCGCCATTTCGAGATCTGTTTGCCATGAGTAGCTTGGGGGCTGCGGAGAAAGGGGCTGAGAGATTTGGCTAGTTTGGGGCTTCTCAAAGGGGATGAAGGCAAAGCATGGATCTGATTGGGGATTCGAAAATTTCTTGGCGGATTGAAGATTGGAAGCACGGATTTTACTTGGAGTTACCGCGGGGTTAAATAACCAGTGGTCGGATACAGTTTTACTCTTTCGAAGTTGAAGAGTTGTTTCAGGGAATATTCGGAAGATGAGGGGTCATTTAGTGGATTGTTTAGATAAAATATTCGATTAATCATTTTTCAGGGTTAATTGTCCTGAAAAAAGGGGTTTTCCGAATTCTAAATCTAACTTCCATCATCTGCACCATCACACCAATTATTTCTCATGGGAACATTTTTTCACTACATGCCACGACCTTTGGATCCTTATTTCCAAATCTGAGAGATTTGGATTCAAGGCTCGGGGGCTGCGGGATACGTGACATCGACTACTTATTTTTTGAATTTATTTGAAAAAAAGTAAGGAAGATTCAAGACTAATGTGACCCTCAGCCTGAATCTCCGGTTCAACCTAAGGCTCGGGGGCTACACCATATGGAGTGCGATTTTTTCAATCGCACATCATACCAAAGAAGTAATTTGGGGCATGAGCACCTCATAGCTACGATGCAGTCAAGAAAGTACTTGAAGAAGAACTTCAAGACGGAGCTTCAAAAGAAGCCGAAGACTTCTTCGAAAAGTACTCGAGAAGCCTGCAGTACTCAGCTACAAAGAGCTTGGGGGCTTGTCAGACCCGGGACTACGGGACTGTGTACATAACGTAGTTCATATAGGATTAGGAGATAGGACTTGTCCTATACCTTATCTGTTTTGTACTCTGCTCATATGTGAGGTAGGACTAGTCAGTACAGAAGGAAACTACTCGAGTTGTACTTGAGTATGATTCCTTGGCTAGTATTGGACTAGGATTCATGTAACCCTGTCCTCCCGGATATATAAGGGCGGGCAGGGACCCCCTCAAAACATAACATCAACACCCAAGACAATACAAACCACCATACAGGACGTAGGGTATTACGTACATCGCGGCCCGAACCTATCTAAACCTTGTGTTCCTTGCACCTTCAAGTTCCCGATCTCGGCATCTCCCAACCTAAACTTACCACCTTGGTTATACCCCTCGGTGGGCAGCTGGTAAAACACCGACAAAGACGGCTAAGTCACAAAGTTAGCTGCACATTTTCTAACTAAATTGAGTACTAGCCTATATGATTCAGCAGAATCAGTTGTGCCAAGTACTACGAGAATGTCGAAGAGGTCCTCACACCTACTCAACTCAAGCAATCCAAAGTTTCGCACAACGCGAGTAAATCTTGATGCTTTTCCATCCCTGCGTAGGGCCAACCATCGAATGCAAACCTATCGACTACACTCAGAATCGTTGCATTCTGAGTAGCTTGATCGATGCATTTCGAGCTTTTTCAAATTCCTAAGATTATCAAGTACCCGGAGTGCTCTAAACAAATCCAGAGGCAGAAAAGATCGCACATGATATATTTACATAAACTTTGACAGATTGTTCATGACATGATCTAATCCTGCTCTAAGGCTCCTACTAATTTGAGCCACATGACCAACTTCTTCAAGGTATTTAGCAAACTTCTCATCAGAGCAGTCCGCAGCTATACCATCGACCAATGGACTCAAGTTTACTATAGGCCAAAATGATTTGACAAGCCCGAGGACATGCGCTACATACGTCTTGGTAGTCTCTGAAAGATAGCTGAATATCTTCTGCGACGCCTCGCGAAGGTGTTCCAGCAAACTGTTGTTATCAATCGCTCCTTCTTTTGGAGGGTCTACCATAGCAACAACTACTTGTGCAGCACCCTCAAGCTCTTCAAGTTGTTTCTGCTTCAAGTTTTTCTCTTCGGCCATTGACTTGACCTATTGCAGGCACTCCTTGAGTTGTTTGTTAGTATCTTCAATGTTTTGACTTGAGCTGAACAATAGTACAACACATTCTTCATGTCAATCAGCAGCTCTTATCTACACTCTAACACTTTGTCGGGCTCTGTGGGCAAAAATGGCAAGAAGAAGTATACGTACAAACTCATGCAGTACCTCGGTATGCCTTGGCCAGGGATCTATTCTTCTCCTCCAAATTCTCAATCTCCTTTTTGAGGAGCTAGACCTCTCTTGTGCAAGCTGGTTCCGCAGCTCGACATTCTTCATGATCCGCTCCCCAATTTGGTGTCTTTGGATTGCAATTGGTGAAGGCCATCCTCAATAGCTCTCAGCTTATCGGATTTTTCCCTAGATGGATTGGCCATTGTCTGCACAACAAGATAAATTGCTAGTCAAGAAATCAAGATACTCATCAAAGAATGTTACAACAAAGACCAGCAAGCATACAGTGGAGAATTTGTACAACTCCTTAAAGGTATCTTGAAAGTGCTTCAAGACGTTTGAAGTCAGCATTTGATCGTCAACAAGCTGCGTCGAGACAGCATATCGGGACTTCAGAGGTGTAACCAGAATTCCACCTGATGAAGTACCCACAACGCTAGTTTCTTCAACACTTGGCTTTTGCTGTCGGGTACCTGCCACCTCACCTGCGGTAATTAGTCTCGCCTTTGGCAGAAAAGTACTCACGGGTGAGGGTGGCACAATCGGCTCACCTGGTGGAATTTCGTGGGCTGGTTCCACTACCCTAGGACCTTCCGTAGCATCATGCTCTGCACCCGCAATATGCTTCTCGACTTCAGTAGCATCGGGTGCAAGAGACTTCGCAGGCGGTGGTGCAAGATCAACACGAGTAGCAGCAGCTACCTCAACTAACGCTACAACATCAGTCACTTGCTCAGGAGCTAGCCTAGTTGTGGTGCTACTAGGTTGCTCCAAGCCTAGAGCAGAGGATTTCCTTTACAGAAACAAGTAGGCAGATTTCTACATACCATTATGAGCCTACAAACTAGGTCTGGAAAGTACTCGACTACTTACAGCGATGATTTCTTGAAACCAATTTTCTTTATCTTAAGTGCTTTAGGCGATGGAGCAGCACCCAGAGCACTCAACAATGCTGACTTGCCAATCAAGGGCAACACTTGCGTCGGCGTGGCAGTCAATGGAGTTGTTTGCAATTTAGGGTCAGCCGGGGGCAGCACTTATCCTGGCATGGCCCTAGTAGACTCTGATGAAGGGTCCACTATAACAGAGGGCACGTCTAGCCCCTTCACAGCATCATCCCCTTCTACTTCCTCGACCTTTTGCTTTGACTGCTTGGGGTTCGGGGAACTATTGAAGATTCAAGAAAAGGGGAGAAATCAGCCAAAATCAGCAAATAAAAGCACTCGCAAGTTCAGAAAAAGTACTTACTTGGGTGTTTTGTCTTCATCACCACCCGGTGAGGCGCTAGTCTTGTGCTTCCGAGCGGTGACTCTCTGCTTACTCGAATGACTGGGCAAAAGATCATCACCAAGAGAGCTTGCGCCCTCTTTGGAGGTCTTTGCCTTATTACTCCTGATCACCTCTACCAGGGTGCGACCATCGTCAGTTCCCTCATCTTCCTCCTCACTCACTGGGTCATGAGAAGGACAAGAGATCTTGGGTGGTTGATGTGCTGAAGATAGGGTATGGATCGGACAATCAATGTCCGGAATGGGAGGCATGCTCTTATAGACATTCACATCATCTTGTGACAAGATTTCAAGCTCTGTTAGTACAGTTCACATTCAGAAATATGAAAAGTACTCGACAAAAGCAAATGACTACTTACCCTTACCTGTTTTGGAGGATTCTTCATGCTGAATAGCTTTGGCAGACAAGGCACAATATTGGCATTCAAGAGTACTTGGCTCGCCTGCATCACAGCTTCATCTTGATGAATATGTTCTGCAGTGAATCAAGATTGATCTGAGAGTCTGAGGTACTCGAAGCCAAACTGATTGCGCTTTTGCAAGGGCAGGATGCCGGCCGACCCAAGAGTACATTACCGAAGCTCCAGTAACTCCCGCTATTCTAAGTTTTATGATTTTCTCAAGCAAATCGTTGACTTGACTCATATCTTAGGGGTTCACTGTCCTTTCGCTAGTAATCTTGGGACTCCCAGTAGTCCTCTTTGGAATTGCGGGTTTGTGATTCCCGATGTAAAACTAGCGTTCTCTCGATCCAGACAGACTGGTTGGGAATTTATATGGGATATATTTTCTATCGATGCCTTGCCTCAACTGAAGGCCGGCTTCACCCACCTTGGCAATGTTCTTTTCACTGGGTTGTGGTTTGAGATGGAAAAGATAACAAAAAGGTCGAAGTGGGGTTCTATTCCTAAGGACTCATAGAAATGAACAAAGATAGCAATATGAAGAACAGAGTTGGGGTTGAAGTGATGGAGTTGGATTCCATAACGAAAAAGCAAGCCGCGCAGGAAATCACAAGCAGGGATGGCTAGTGATGAGGATATCACTAGCATGGATACGACCATATTAGTGCCTTCTTGCCCAAAGATGAATCAACTCTATATCAAGATTAAATTCGATACATTTGAACAATTAATGCTGCACTATGATTTCTGTGCATTCTTATTTTCAAAATTACTTGACTGGATAAAGTCGTGTGTGGAAATTACATGGAAAATATGGAGGACCAAAGAAATTCATTAGGGACCAAACCCAAGTCTTTCCAATGTTCTCCACCAGGCCACCACGTCACTTTTGGTGCGAGGAAAGAAAGAGTCCAAATCCAACACGTTTTGGATGCTGGATTCGGACTGCAGAACAGAACCAAGTTGTAACGGCTGCCACGACTTCATACGGACTCCGATTAGGGGGTTCTTGGACTTCATGAAAAGCTTATAAAGTCTACTTTTATATGGATTTAGACTCATATCCATAACTTCTCTGAGGCGGCCGCAATTGTTGATTTGCTGCAAAGACCTTTTCTGTCCATGGTGCTGTGGCAGAACCAACCTGAATTATACCGGCTCAAGTACGCGAGTCTAATCCTGAGGGCTCCAACGTGCTTCAAACGGTATAATCCCTTGGCCTGTCGGGTAATGTCCCGATAAACCACTGATACACAGGATCAAATAAGGTTACCTCACACGAAGGTGAGTCCAGAGATACAATCACCATCATATTTTACATCACAAGGAATTACATGATAAGAGTTTTCAAAAGTAATACGAAATTTCAAACTTAGAGAAAACAGTACAACTGTTGAAGTTTTGGCTTTTGGCAGCGGAAAACATACGCGATGATTTACAATACGTCGTCAAGACGGATGCCATACTAAGCCCGGGCACGACATCACTCGAGATCATCCGTATTGGCCGGGGACGGATCCCATTCCTCGGACCAATCTTCTGGAAGAGCACAGGGCCATGACAGGGAAAGAGTAGGGTCTTCAAAGGCTTTACCTGAAAAACATAAAACTAGCAAGGCTGAGTATACTAATACTCAGCAAGGCTTACCCGGAATTGGGTATACTTTAGCCCATAACTAGACTTATGAAGGTTTATAATGGTTCTGGATTTAGTTTCAGCTGAAAAGCAACTAAGACTGGATCCTTAATTTCAACTTTTAGCTTTCAGATTCTAGTTGATTATCCATTCTAGGTAAGCACCGGTAACTACTCAAGCATGGTAAAATCTTTGATCAAGCATCATCTTTGATAATCATAAGATTGCTCTTATTACTCAATGTGACAAAGGGATTAAGCAGTCTCAAACATCGTGAGAAGCGGACGATTCTGAATCGGATTTAACCTTGCAAGGTAAACCTAACTCACACGCTTGGAACACCACAGGGTTGTTCCGAAGCAACCGTTTACCTTTCATTCCGACTCGTGGACAGGTCCACCACAAGCGACTGCAGGACCATACGCACTTCCAAAGTGCAGGACGTACGTCTGTAGCGCGACTACAAAACCCGTACTCCTGGTTGCCCTTGCAACACGTATTCCCACACATCGAACATAAGTAACCAATAGAAGCAAGACGAGTGGTGGGAGGTATGTCCACTCCTCGGGCCGATTGGCTACTAGGCTTACCGCTTACCATATTTCGCGGCATGTGGCTAGTACTTTCAAACACTTAACCCCGATCACCACACGCTGCGACCTTATCAATAATTTTAACAACACAGACGGGGTATCATCTCAACAATGATACCTCATAAAACTCTTGTCCGTCATCCTTATAGTGATAACAGAGATGTAAGCATTACAACTCCTATATCGCGCGAGTGACAGGAAATCACCCGACTTCTACCGGCCCTATTAGCATAGCAGCTAGCCGGACTCAAGTGTTAGTATTCAATACATTGGTTCCTAGGAGAATGCAACTAGGGTTTCAAGCAATTCCTAAGAACTTAATGCATAGAATACGTAAATAGATATAGATTGCAGTGTAATAAAATAGTGGGTTATGTCCGGGGCTTGCCTTTACTGGTGGGACTGAAGTCAAGGTTGTTAGTATTGTTATCCTCCGAACTTTGGTTCGGGGCTTCAGATAATCCGTTGGTGATGTTCGCTTGGTCTTCAGAAACATCCTTGGCAGACTCCTGGGAGATCTTGTAGGTATCGTTTGCTGAAGTAGTCGTATCTACATGCAATGCGACATCACATTCAAAGCGTGCATATAAACTACCTTACTTCTCAATACAGTTGCAATCCATCACTCATATAACACACTATTCATATAACAACCAAAAAGATTTGAAGCTAAACTTAAACAGAGTTTTAGGAGGACAACTAATCAGGATCGGCTATTTGTTGAGGGTTACAACAGAGCTGATTGGAAACAACGAGGGTTTAGCTGATTGACGAGTGCATCAGGTTCCTAGACGATCGATGAAAGCATCGATTACTTCAGCAGAGGGGTGATTCCTAAAACAGTTGTCTTAACTGAGATGTGCTTAAGTGTTATTCTAGGTAACTATGGGTGGTTATATCGACTCGATTACATCAACACAATAATTGAGTGACGTATAGCCGATCTTTCAGTCGATAAATCGACTGATAGGAGTACGTAGATAAGGAAGCGGAAACTAAGGATCGATCGGCCGTGTTTGACCGATATGGAAAAGCAACCAAAATCGGCTTGGGTCGGCCGATGGCAAAAACCCTAAGATCGTGTGTGTTTCTCCGATACATCGACTCTGTGCAGTCGATACAGAACAGATCAAAAGAATTGTATCGGCAGTAGCCGATACTAGAAAGGTAACAACCATATCAGCTAATCGGTCGATGATAGAAGTATCGACTGACTGCTGTTACACAGAAACATCCTAGACTCAAGGAAAGCGGATGCTTAGCAGCTGAACAGATAGCCAACGTTGAAGCATAGCCACAGAGATGTTTTGGCTAAGCATCAGACACACAAGAACTAACGGGGATCCTTATACGACAAGGAACCTAAAGAAGCAGCAATCGAGACGGGGACAATGTCTTGATGGCAGGGATATGAGCACTCATATGAAAGGTTTAACGAAACATCACATATTTCTATTTAAGATCTATATTCTATGGCTTACTTTTCAGTTATAACACAAGCATACAATATAAAGCACAACAAAATATTCATTCCCTAACATTTGACCTAAACCACACATCAAAGACTTTCACTCAAGATCACAACATAAAACTTATAGGTTTTGACTTAGGGTTTCAAACGAAACTGATTTTACATTTTTATGAACTTCCTACGAAAATCTATGAAATGTAGAAGTTCATCGATTTGAAATAAAGAAAACTCTGGAAACCTTACAGAAAACACCCTAGAACTTTCTAAAATATAGCAATCAAGTCCCTGGTTCGGGAAAACAGATAACACGAAGTTAACGATGATATTCTGGCAAAAGAATCGCCGGCATTAGAAAGATTTAGAGAATCAGGGCAAACCTTGGGATAGCCTTGGTTATGAAGGAGAACACGCGGAAAGTGAATTCCCGCGGTGAAAAGGATTGGCGACGATAAGATGAGCTCGACGATGATGAGATTCCGTGGGTGACGAAGAAGTTCGTCAGGAAGGGTTGTCGTGGGTGGAAGATGGCCTATTGTCTTGTTCACGGATGCGCTTGCTGAATTGAGTCGAGCCGGTCACTGGCAAAACACTTCCGCTCGCACTTCGCAGGCTCAGCTTCACTTCTCTCGCGGTTAGCATTTCGTCGAACACCTTGGCTGCGTTCTCGATATGGCCATCGCGTTCCTGCATCTCGCGCAATAGCTTTCCACCGCAACTCCTCCTGCGCGTGCCGTTGCTCGGCACGTCGCACTCCAGCATCGCCTTCTCATGCCCATGGGCCCGCTCTGCTCCGACCGCCCAACACTTGCACACACCGCCAGTTTCTGCGCGTCACCGCGCGCACGCTCACGCCACCTGCTCGGCGTCGCCCACATTCCGCTCCTGCACCGCCCGCGAACCACTCCAATCCTGCGCTTGCCCACTCGCGCGTGCCGCCTAGAGCCGTCGGCGCTCTGTTCCACCCGCGCGCGTGCTTGTTGCGGCCGCCGTTTCCGCTCTGGCGCCGCTCACCCGTGCATGCCACGTCCATACACACCCGCACCACGCGCGCGTCGTCTGCCGCCTGTGCTCCGCCGGTCCCGAGCCGCGCTAACTCCCTGCGTCCACGCTTACCAGCTCAATTCACGCTGCTCGCTCGGGCCGCTCCTGCTCTGCCGCACTGACGCCCGCAGCTGCGCACCCCGACGCCTCCTGTGCGCGCTCCGCGTCTGCCTTCGCCGCGCCGCCCATCGTTCGGGGCCCATGCCGGCCGTCCCCGCCCGTGCGCCGCACCTGGTGCCTCTGCCGTTCGCGCGCTTGGGCCGCGCCACTCGCTCACCGGCCGAGCCACGGCCGCCTGCCGTTGCTGGCCCGCTGCTCCCTGGGCCGCATCCATCCCTGCACTTGCGGCCACCTGCTCGCGCTATGGCTCGCTGCCACTCTCCTGCGCGCTCACTGCCCCAGCGTCTCCTACTTCGCACGTCCGCCCCGTTCCAGCCGCTCGGAACTCCTGCCTGCGCCGCTCGAGGCCCACCAGCCCGCGCTACAGCCGCGCTGCCAGGCCGCGGCTACCCGCGCCGGCTCGCCTCCGGGCCGCACGCCGCTCGCCTGCGCGCTTGCTGTCCCAGCGCCGGCCCGCGCGCTACGCCGCCTGCGTCGCCTGGGCCCGCCCCGCCAGCACCTGCTGCCGCGCGCGCGCCAGTTCGCCCGCGCGCGCCCCGCTTAGGCCCGCCAGCTGCGCGTCGCACGCCACCCGCGCTGGGCCACCGCCTGCATCGCGCTCCTGGGCCGCGCCTCCGGCTCCCGCCGCCAGCTACACTCGCGCCCCAGCGCCGGCTGCCGCTTGGCCCGCTGCTGCCTATGCCGCCCGAGCGAGCTCAAGCGCCTGCTGCTGCCTGTGTCTGCGGATGGAAGAGAGGGAGGGAGTGGATGAGGATTGGGATGGTGCTGTCAGTGAGAGGAGGGAAAGAAGGAGACGGCAGGAAGAAGATAAGGCGCTAGGATAAGAGAGAGCAGAGGAGAAAAACAGATGGAACTCTCCCAAGGACTTATGCGTAAAAACAGAAAACTGCAAGGGTCTGACTGTAAAACAAAATTTTCCGTTGATTTAAAACCTAACTGAAGAAATGCCCAAAACGAAAGTTGGAGAGTTTTTCAAACTCTACAACATTGCTTTAGGGCTCAAGTTCAAAAACTCAAAATTTATATTTTTACGCGTGAAGTTTTGAGCAAAAGTTGGATTTGTATTGCTTTTGTCCTAAAGAATGAAATTTTATAAAATTCAGGACCTAAATGCAAGCATTTATGACACGTCATAATGACGGGATAGACTCGTCATAATGGTTGGATAGACATGTCATGATGGATTGCACTTTTTACACTTTAGCCCTAAGTAAATTTTGAAAGTTACTTTTGTAAATCAAACATTTGTATAAAGGGACTCATACTTTTATAAAATCACATAAATACCCTTATTTTTACCACTTTACCCAAAATTTTTACATATTTCAACATACACATTTCAAATGAAACTTTTGGATAAATAATATATATATATATATTTTTTACAAGACATAAAATAAGAAAAACATGTTTACAAAACCACCTTTCATTTATTTTGAAATTACCCTAATCCAACTACATTTTGTAAAAACAACCCTAGGTTTTTCTGTAATTACAAAAATACCCTTTTTATTTGCACTTTTAAATTTTCAAAAGTTTCACATAGACATACACAAGCTTTACACTTAACAAACACATATTTCACACTAACAAAATATATGCCTAGCATTACAAATACACGAACTGTCACAGGTACTGCGTCACCTGATTTTGGCCCGATGGAGTGTGCATCAAGTGGGGCCCAACAGGGGTGCGTCCTAGGGTTTAGGGACAACCTCCACCATGTCCTGGTCATCCCCTACCCTCTCATATACCTCCATAGCCACCACAAACAGATTGGGTTTTGTTTTGTTGAAAGTTTAGCCATTGCTACTTGCTTGTAGACGCGTGTGTCGGATAGACCGTCCGTTCTACTTGATTCAGAATCCCACCTTTATAATTTTAGATTGGTTGTTATCTCCATATTTGCAATTGAGTTGCTTGTTCTATTGTTCTTGCTCATTCTTCGATTGCTTGCAGGACGAGTGCCCTACTACAGCCTTCCAAGGATGCTGCGCCTTAGCAACCGATACACCACCTCCAATGGTTGCCGCAATCTTGTGGAGCGCAACACCCGGCCACTAGGGTACTCGTCCTGCAAGCAATCAAAGAACAAGCAAGAACAAGTAGAACAAGCAACTCAATTGCAAATATGTAGATAAGAACCAATCTGAAATCACAAAGGTGGGGTTCTGAATCGAGTAGAACGGATGGTCCAGCTGACACATGCGTCTACAAGCAAGTAGCAATGGCTAAACTTTCAACAAAATAAAACCCAATCTGTTTGTGGTGGCTATGGAGGTATATAAGAGAGTAGAGGACGACCGGGATGTGGTGGAGGTCATCCTTAAACCCTAGGACGCACCCCTGTTGGGCCCCACTTGATATACACCCCATCGGGCTAAAATCAGGTGACGCAGCACCGTGGACAGAAAAGGTCTTTGTATTAAATCAACGATTGCGGCTGCCTCGGAGAAGATATGGATACGAGTCCAGATCCATATGAAAGTAGACTTTATAAGTTTTCCGTGAAGTCGTGGCAGCCGTTACAACTTGGTTCTGTCCTGCAGTCCGAATCCAACATCCAAAACATGTTGGATTTGGACTCTTTCTTTCCTTGCACCAAAAGTGAAGTGGTGGCCTGGTGGAGAACATTGGGAGACTTGGGTTTGGTCTCCAATCAATTTCTTTGGTCCTCCATATTTTTTATATAATTTCCACACACGGCTTTATCCAGTTAAGTAATTCTAAAAATGATAATGCATAGAAATTATAGTGCAGCATTAATTGTTCAAATGTATCGAATTTAATCTTGATATAGAGTTGATTCACCTTTGGGCAAGAAGGCAGTAATATGGTTGTATCCATGCTAGTGATGTCCTCATCAGCTAGCCCACGATTGACAAAATGCTGGAATATAACAATTTCCTCGACTCCCTCATATGGCCTCACATCGCCAGTAGCAGGACAGTACTGGAAAATTTCCTTGCTCTGAAGGAGACACTCGTCTACTAAAGATTGGAGATCAGCTTCAGTGCACTTACTTTTCTTCCACGACTCGCAAGATGATCAAGTAGACTCGGATTCTTTTCCCTTCCCCTTTGTGGCGTCTTTCTTGCCGGCCATCCTTGATGTCATGAGTTTTTTCACTCTCATACGGTCGGGGGCAGAGGAGGGACTGACAGAAGAGCACTCTGAAGAGGGAGGAACCTCTAGCGACTACTTTTTGTAAGGATGAGGAAGTAGAAGGGAGTTGGAGATGGTGTAGATCTAACTCTAAAAGGGGTGGCGGCTATGAAGCAGAGGAAGACGAAAGGCTCAAGGAAGTGAAGGGGTGAGTAAACCCTAGGTTCACCATAGGGTTAAATAACTAACGGCTGCTACAATGGAAGGCCAACAGTCTTTGAGCGGAAGCTGAAGAGATATTTTTGGGATAAGATTGGATTTGGATGGTAGTTTAGGGCTCCTTTGGGGAAGTTGTTTGTTTAACAATTTTTTTAGGGATGTAATCCCGAGAAAAGAGGTTTTTGAATTTCTGAACCAATTTTCCTATTTTAACCATCAATTCAAATTCCTTTTTGATGCATGACACAGTATCTTGGATCCTTTTTCCAAACGTAGGGATTTTGATTCAAGGCTCGGGGGCTGCAGGACACGTGTCATCAAAAGTTTATTTTTCAAATTCTTTGGAAGATAAAGATCGGAAGATTCAAGACTAATTTAACCCTTAGCTTGATTCTTCGATTTAACCTATGGCTCAGGGGCTACTCCATATGGAGTGCGAGTTTCGCACCCCATATAAAAGAAGAATACTCGAGGCATATGCGCCTCATAGCCTCAAGGTAGCCAAGGAAGTACTCGGAAGATACCTTAAAGATGGAATTTTGGAAGGACTCCAAGATGCCTCCAGAAGTATTCGAAAGCCTGTAGTACTAGGCTACGAAGACCTCAGGGGCTTGTCAAACCTGTCACACACGATTTACAAGGACATAAACCGAGCAATCATATATGCGCTAGGATCAAGTCACGCATATATACAACAGAATTATCAAGATATCACAACACATATCATGAAATAAAAGCGTATAAATTGTAAATGAATTCTTTATTACAACCGAATCAAGAATCGGTTGAAGGAGTGCAGAAGCGTAAAATGAATACATGAAGAACAGGGCACCACAGGGACATCGGCTGGGAGACAAAAGCCTAGAAATCATCGAGTCCGCTGATGTAGTCCTCCACGTCGCTTGGTACTGAGCAGCAGTCGAAGATATTCCAAAGAGAATAGAAGAGCAGAGAAGACAAGTGTGAGTACACAGCTTGTACTCAACAAGTATAACACCAACTATGAGGCTCTACGGTTAGCTGACTCAACTGCTTTAGCTTTTAATCTGGGCAAATTTTATTAAAGCTATTTACTACAAGTGGATGAATTACCATGTGGCAGAACCACCTGAATTATTCCGGCTCAAGTGCGCTAATGATCGCTATATAGCTGGCATTAACTCCACGCACTTCAAACGGAATAATCCATTGGTCTGTCGGGTCTCCGCCCGATACAACCACGGTTCAACAGGACCGAAGTAGGTTTACCTCGCACGAAGGCGAGTTTACAATCACAGAATAGCTCATCGACTTTTAAATTATAGTCATTTAAACATTATTACAAACCAGTTTCACACTTAAGTAGACTTATACAAACAGTGTTCAAACTGACAAGCGGAACAGCTTGTCCAAACTCACAGCGGAAAGAAAAGTTTACGCGACTACACACGTCGCAAAGGTGGACACCATGCTTAGCCCAAGGCCTGGTGTCACTCCGGAGGGTCGCTGCCAGCCGGGGACGGGTCCCATTCCACGGACCAGCCAAAAGGAACGGACGTTGGCCATACAGAGTTGTCCGTGGGATTCTCGAAGGTTATACCTGAAACAGATACTAGCAAGGCTGAGTATTCTAATACTCAGCAAGACTTACCCAAGTTGGGTATACTTTAGCCCGTAACTAGACTCATGAAGGCATTACTAGGGTTCTAGGTTGTTTTTAGCTGAAAAGCAACTAAGAGTATAACTTATGTTCAAGTTTTAGCCTCCAGATTCTAGTTTGATTAGCCATCTAGGTAAGCACCTATACTAAACAAGCAAGATAGATATTATCATCCATCAAGATTATTTCAATAGTTACACTTTTTACTCTCTGTGGCAGAAGGAATAAGCAGTCCCAATCTTCGTGGGAAGCGGACGATTCTGAATCGAATTCAAACCTTGCAAGGTAAACCTAACACACACGCTTGGAAGATCCAAAGATCATTCCGAAGCAACCGTTTCCCTCATATTCCAGGTTATGGACCAGGGCCACCACAAGCGACTGCAGGACCGTACGCACACCAATGTGCAGGACATACGTCTGTAGCGCGACTACAAAACCCGTATTCCTGTCTGCCATGCAGAACGTACTCCCACACGTCGGTGCGTGTAAACATAAAATAAAAGTCGAGTGGTGGAGACGTGTTCCATTTGCCGAGCCAATCGGGTACTAGGCTTACCGCTTACCATATTTCGCGGCATGTGGCTAGTACTTTCAAACGCTTAGCCACCACTAGCACACATTTCGACCTTAAAACTTTGCTCAAAACAGACAGGGTAATCTTCAGGTCATGATACAGCACATGACCCTGTCCATTATCCTTATAGTGGTTGCAGAATTGTAAACAAGCAACTCCTATATCGCGCGAGTGACAGGAAATCACCCGACTTTTACCGGTCCTATTTAGCAGAGCATCTAAGCCATAAGGACTCAGGTACAATACAATGGATTCCTAAGATTTTATGCAACTAGGGTTTCATTTCAACTCCTAGACATAATGCAAGATATAATATAAATAGACATAGATTGCAGTGCAATTAAAGTAGTGGGATATGTCCAGGGCTTGCCTTCTTGAGCGGGATTAGGGACAGGAGTGTCAGAGAATTCTGAACTTTGGTTTGGGGCTTCAATTAGTTCCTTGACGGCTTGGGTTGGATCTTCAGAAAACCCTTGGTCTTGTCCTAAGACCAATTCGTAATCTCCATCGTCAAGCGTTGTTGATTCTATATGATATGCAATAAAATAAATGAGACGAAATTTATACTTAAGATCTTATATTACAACAAAGTTGCAAGCTAAACAAGTCAACACGCAAGAGTTCATGAAACATAGGGGTTTAGACTTGAATTACTACTTATAGACAAGTCATGATCATACTACTGAGTTTATCGTCAACAAGAATTATAACATTTGCATTTGAATTTCAATTTCAAGTTTAAAATCACACCTGAGGCAAAAATGATCATAAGATTTTGTAAATCTAGTTATACATTAAACATCAACACATTAGAGTAGGGTAAAAAGATTTAACCATTTAGGTTTTAAGAGTATGCTTAATCAACCTTAAAACATTTCAAAATTTGAAATGTTCAAACTTAAAGAACTTTATATTATCAAACAAAGTTAAGTGTAAAACCTTAACATAAGACCACATAAGGCCCAAAGCAATTACCTACCAAAAACCATAGGTAATAAAGTTAAGGTGTAAAAGTTATACACAAAAATACCTTTCAACTTTGGATTTGAAAAAGACCTAAAAGCATTCAGTTTTACCCTAAACTTTACTAACCAAAGTTATAGGGTTGAAAATCTAGTTTCCAACGGAACTGGTTTTGCAATTTTTGCATTTTTCTACAATTTATACGGAAATAAACATGTTTCAGCTAAAGAAAAGCAATCTAATAACAGCCTTTTGCAGAAAACCCCCTCGGAACTCTCTTTTCTTTACACATCTACTCCTCCCTCTCTGTTGTCTCTTACAGGTGGGGTCTCTTGCTTCTTCTCCCTTTTCCCCTTCTTCTGCTCACGGCCACAGGCCGAGCGCCGGGCAGCACGGTGATCTGCTCCCGCCGGCGACCCTGTGCCCGACCGACCCTGGCCACACAGCGTTCCTCACGCATAGATCAGCACGGGGCACTCCCTCTTCCCCACCCTTACTCTAATCCCCTAGCAGACGCAGAACACCACGGCCGGCGGCGAGACTCGGCTCGGCCACAGTGGCCGGCGACACCAGGGCTGCGGGGCACTCAATTGGGCGGCCAGGGAGCATCACCAACGCTCCCTGAGTGAGCCACAACCCTAGCCAAGACTCGAGACGGCCGGAGCCCACGGCTCGATGGCGGCGCCCCATGGCCGCGGCTCAGCCATGGCGGGAGGGCGCGTTCCGGCTGTCCAGGCCTTGGAGCAGGTGCAATTCTTCTTCTGCTACAATCTCTCATCTTCCCTTGTCCCCCTGAACCACCTAGAACAGACACTAGGGGTCGAGAGGAGGCTGCCCATCGGAGCCGGTCGGTGGCGGCGCTTGGAACCAAAACAGAACGCCAAAATCCGGTGAGGGTAGAAGCAAGGGTGGCCTGAGAAGTGGAGGGATGGGTAGTGGATGGCGTCACACAACTCGGGGCACAAGCAATTGAAGAGGAATTGAAGGACGGCGACGGAAGCTCGCCGGAGGTGCGTGGCGGCCATGCGGGAGGTGTCTGCCGATGTGGAGAAATAAGAGATGGCCAGCGAGGAGGGAAGCGGGCACCAGGATGGAAAGCCGAGCGACGCGTGGAGAGGGTGAGCAGGAGGTGGAGGCGGCGCTCTGCACGGCGGCGGCCGGGGAAGGCATTGTAGCGGCGGCAGGAGTCAGAGCAGAGGAGCAGAGAGGCTTAGGGGAAGAAGATGAGAGGGAAAAATAGTTAAGGACCCAAGTGTAAAAACTGAAAGATCTAAGGGCCTCTCTGTAAAGCAAGAATTCCCGTTGATTTAAAGCTCAAACGAAAAAGTGCCCAAAATCAAAGTTGTAGAGTTTTTCAAATTCTACAAAAATGCTTTAGGGCTCAAGTTCAAAAACTCAAAGTTTATAGCTTTATAAGATAGGTTTTGCATAAAGGTAAAATTTGAATTACCTTGGTCCTTACCAAGGTGAATTTGATCAAATTTGAATACATTTGCAAAAGTTTATGGAAGGTCATGACGACTTGCATTCTTACACATTAGTCCTCAAGTAAACACACAAGTTACTTTTATACAGCATTTACCTTACATAAAAGCCCTATAGTTTTTGTTCTAATTACACATAGATCCCTACCTTTCTACCATAAACCCATTGTTCTTAGGATTTAACCTCCCTTTTTCACTTTTCCCACTACAAAGATAAAAATAAACACTTAGCATGATTTTCCCCTTGGTTCTAGTGCTACCTTCTGTTTAACTCAAGTAACACTTAAGAGCCTATATTTTATAGAAATTACAGATATACCCCTAGCCTTTTGTACTACCCACATACTCCTTAGCAAGCATACAAATAAGCATACATATACAGTACCAAAATCTAGTGTCCTTGTTTTCTAAGTACCGAGATGTCACATACCATAACCCAAGTTACAGAATAATTAATTAAAATTTCTCATGAGTCTACTGAAATCCAAGCCAAACCACCAAAGATAAACCCCACTAATCAGACGGAGGATCTGGGCTGCTCATGACCGTGAGCACGGCTAGTATACCAGTTTTATACTCTCGAGAGGTTGCACAACTTTACCCACAAGTCGTGAGCTACGCTAGTTATTCATCTCACTTCCTTAGGTGAGATGACTAGCAAGCGCGCTACGAGACCGTTACATAGGACCACGTTAGTAAGGTGTAACCGCTAAGGTTTCTAGATTGGTGACGATGGGGCCCACCTCACGGGGGTACAAGCACACAGCACAGACCAAGCCGGAGGAGCAGGGACTAAAGATGGCAACGGGTAAACTATCCGCGGATATTGCCTCTGAATATCCATACCCGCGACCTAAAAACTATACCCGAACCCATACCCGTTACCCGCAACGGATAGCAAACCGTATCCATATCCGTTACCCGCGGGTAACGGATATCTGCGGATATATCCGTTTGTCCAATAACAAGACTGCAGCCTGGCGCGGGGGGGGGGGGGGGGGCGGAGGCGGGGCCTAGCGCCGCCGGCGGGCGGGCTGGGGGGGGGAGGGGAGACCCGCGGCGCGGGGGCGGGGCCTAGCGCCGCCGGCGGGTGCCGGGGGGGCGGCCTGGCGTGCCCGCAGGGGGGGCGGGGGAGCTAGATCTGCCCGCGGCCGGAGCTTGGGGTGGGGGCGCGGGGCGGGCGGCCGGGGGGGGGGGGTGGGCGGGCGGAGCTGGATCTGCCCGCGGCCGGAGCTGGGGGGGCGGCCGGAGCCGGAGCCGCCGCCCGGGTGGAGCGCTGGCGTGGGCGGTCGGGTGGGGCGATGGGAGGGGGCGCCGGCGGCTGGGCTGCTGGAGTGGGGGTGGGAGTGTGGGAGAGTTAGGGTTAGGGTTTTTGTTATATATATGGTTTCGACGTGGACCCACATGTCAGATGCGGATTTCGGGTTTCGGGTACGGATAGTAATTTTTGTTACCCGTTTTAAAAATATCCGTGGATATTATTCGCTACCCGTACCCGTATCCGCGGATATGAAATGGTACCCAAACCCATACCCAACGGTTTTTTACCCGCGGGTACGCGGATAATTCATGTCCATTGCCATCCTTAGCAGGGACCATTGAAGCTTACCACCCCTCTTGCCCCACAGGTAAGTTACTCCCAAACCAAAATGCCCTAATTAGTAAGTCAAGACCGTCCCATTCCAGTCTTGTGGTTGCGCGGTTGTCCCAGGTTGTCGCTCTATGAACCGGTCCTTATGGAGAGTGGCCAACCAAGCACTAAGCACAGTGTTGGCCCCCTAAACTATGTTTCTATAAAAATATATTTTAACGAGACGTGACCCGCTCAAGCACACAGCACAGAGGGCCACTCTCAGAGTCAAGTTGCATATACCATTAATCAAATTTAATTAAAAAGGACCCGAATGTGTGAGAAAGCAGCACCTAGCACAATTTAACCAAAATGCAACCCAAGGTATTTATATAAAGGATAAAAGTGGCTAGGAAATCCTTATAGGCATACAGTATTAAAATGCAGTATGAAATTGTATTTAAAAGTGATAGGATGTTCATGTTATACTTTCCTTCCTCAAAGTTCTCCTGCTGCTGCTCAAAGGGCTCTGAAGCTGGCTCCTTGTACTCCTCCGGTGGCTCAACGTCTACTCACGATCGCAACGCAAAAACATGGTCCAGCACATACACATACATGCAAACCAAAGCATAAGCTAAGAAATAGTACAACATTACGTAAATACAACACACAAAACTAGGCTAGAACTATTCTACGCATTCCAACGATCGCGTGAGCGTGAAAACCACCTAAAACGGAGCTAGGACGCGAAAACTAGAGCTAAAACTAGATCCAAGGGCTTTTCTGCGAGAAAACTGAAGTTCCAGGGGGTTCTGCATGAAAACCAGGGGTCTAAACATAATTAAAGGGTAGATCTAGGGTCTAACATGCAAAAGCACAGGAGCTGGATGGCAGGTTCTATATCTAAGAAGCTCAGGGGCCTAGACGCTAAAAACAGGACTTAAATGGAATTACTTTTGAATTAACGTGGACTGCGGGTTAGTTTCGGGAAAGCTCAGGGGCTCTTTAGCAAAACTACCACAGCTGAAGGGGTATCTTCTAATCTGGGCCAATGGATTAGATCTAATGGCTCGGACCCGATCTAACTCGCGAACCGGTATCTAAGGATCTCGGCCGTCGGATCTTGATCTGACGATCTGGACCCCATCTTAACCTAGATCTAATCTCGGGCGTTGGCTTCTGATCTGGCGGCTCTTGGCAAAGCGGTACACGGGATCTAATCTCACGTGCTGATCTCGGATCGGACGGCCAGGGTCGGTTGGGTGCGCGGGGTGGTGGCACTGTAACGCCGGCGACCAATCCCGCGGCGGTGCTTCGCCGGCGTTGGCCGATCTCGACCGTCTGGGCTTGATTCTGGATAGGTTTTGGCCCGGGAGGTAGAACACGACACGGCAAACTCACCTGGGCACTCTGAGCGGCAGATTAGGGTTTGGTCGGGGCTCACCACGACGGGGATCGGCACTGGATCACCGGCGTGCTGCGATCTTGCGGTACTGGCCCCAATTCGGGTTGGGATCTTCCCTAGAAGCACCAGCACGGCGGGACGAACTACCTAAGGGCTCAGATCAGGACAACAGCTAGCGGAAAGAAGCCTTCCCCATGGCGCGGCGGCGCCGCTACACGGCAGCGAGGAATCCTCGCTCGCGCAGAGGAAAAGGTGGAGGGGAAATGGGCGCGGCGTGTTCCTTACCACTCCAGGAAGCTGCGACAGCAGCTAGAAGTCGAGGATTGGTGGCGCCGAGATTGAATCGCGGTGGCGCAGGGGTGGGTCGACGGTAGCGCAAAACCTCGGTCCGAGCGGTGGCACGGCAGTGTAGGGGCTCGGGTGATGCTGGGGTGCAGAGGCGGCTTAGGGTGGGCACAAAGGAGCGGCTGTGGCTAAGAAGGGGTTGGGGCGGCCTCGGCGTGCGGGTCACCCATGCACGGATTTCGCGTATCACGCATGTTCATTGCGGCTCGCCCAAATCTGAGCTCGGGGTGAGCTTCTAGAAGGGTCTAGGCGTGGGCAAGGCCGGCGTGCGGACTCGGGCCGGGTGCGGCGCGGTGGAGAGGGCCCAAGGTGCAGAGGAGCGCCCGGGGGCGGAGCGGGTCAGCGGAGAAGAGAGCAGTGCGAGGAAGGGGACGACCCTGACCTGTGGGGCCATCGGGTCAGCGAGAGCAGAGAGAGAGCGCGGCGCTGCTGGCTTGGGCCGGGGCAAGCGGACGGCCCAGGAGGGAGGGGGAGAAGGGAAAGGAGCTGGCGCATGCGGGCCTTTGGGCCAGGGTAGAGGGAGGTGGGCAGGCCGCGCGCGGAGGAAAGAATGGGCTGGGCCGCGGGGAAAGAAGCCGGCCCATGGGGGACAAGAAGAGCAAGCCGGGCTGGGCTAGAAATTGGGTTTGCTTTCCTATTTCCTTCCCTTTTCTTTTCCAAACCCAAACTCAAACCTATTGAATTCAAATAAATTTGAATCCAACCCTAACCACTCACTCAAATAAAACTTGTACTCCAGCATGAATGCACAAACATGTTGAGCCTAAAATAAATTTTAAATACTTGTGAAATTTAATTAAATTAAATGCAAGTTAGGCAAAATAAATCCTTAGAAAATTACTGGAGCCAAATTAAATTCATTATAAATCTCGGAATTTTACATTAGGGTGTTACAATCCTACCCCCCTTACAGGAATCTCGCCTCGAGATTCAGATAGGCTAGCTAGCAAAGAGATCGGGGTATGTCTTCCTCAACTCATCTTCTCGCTCCCAAGTAGCCTCATCCTCGGTGTGATGACTCCACTGAACACGGCACATCTTGATCTTCTTGTTCCTGATAACTCTCTCAGATGTCTCCAGAATCTTCACCGGATGCTCGGTGTAGGTCAGATCCTCCTGTACATGTAACCCTTCTAGTGGTGCTTGCTCTTCCGGCACTCTCAAGCATTTCTTCAATTGAGATACATGGAAGACATCATGCACTCCTGAGAGATTGGGAGGTAACTCCAACCAGTATGCTACCTCACCCTTCCATTCCAACACCTTGAACGGACCAATGTATCTAGGGGCTAACTTCCCTTTCACATTAAACCTGCGGATTCCTCTCATCGGCGAGACCTTCAGATACACATGATCATCCACCGCAAAGGTCAGATCCCGGCGCCGGACATCCGCATAGCTCTTCTGACGAGTCTATGCAACCCTGATATTCTCTCGTACCTGCTGTACCAGCTGTTCTGCATCCTCAATAATATCCGGACCGAACACCTACCTCTCGCCAATCTGATCCCAATACAGCGGAGTTCTGCACTTCCGACCGTACAGGGCCTCGAAAGGAGATTTCTTCAGACTGGCCTGATAGCTGTTGTTGTATGAAAACTTTGCAAACAGCAGGCATTTATCCCAGCTGGTACCATACTGAATAGCGCAGGCTCGAAGCGTATCCTCCAACACTTGGTTGGTTCTCTCTGTCTGCCCATTTGTCTGAGGATGATAGGCGGTACTGAAGCATAGCTTCGTATCCAACAAATCATGCAACTGCTCCCAGAATCGTGAAGTGAACTGAGATCCTCGGTCAGATATGATCTTCTTCGGAACACCATGCAGACAGACGATCCTGGAGATGTACAACTCTGCGAGTCTAGCACTGGAGTAAGTAGTGTTCACTGGAATGAAGTGGGCAACCTTCGTCAACCGATCCACTACTACCCATATAGAGTTGTATCCTTTCTAAGTACGAGGCAATCCAACAATGAAGTCTATAGTGATCTCCTCTCATTTCCACTCTGGAATCTTCAATGGCTGCAATAGACCTGCTAGCCTCTGATGCTCTGCCTTGACACGCTGACAGGTGTCACATATAGCCACGTACCCTGCAATGGAACGCTTCATCCCATACCACCAGAATCGTTCCTTGAGCTCATAATACATCTTTGTGCTGCCCGGATGAATGGAATATGCTGTATCATGAGCCTCACTCAAAATCAGCTTTCTGAGATCCTTTACATCAGGCACACATATCCGGCCCTTGTACCACAAGGTACCCTGATCATCCTCTCTGAAATGAGGTGCTTTGCCAATCTTGAGCAGTTCACGGATCTCCTGCAGCTTCTTATCTTCTTTCTGATGCTGCCTAATCTCTGCCTCTAGAGTGGGTTCTGCATCGAATGATGCACTCGAGGTGTGATGCAAGAAACCCAGACTCAACTGCTCAAACTCCTCACATAACTCTTGAGGCATCTGAAAAGCCACGAACATGTTGACGTAGCTCTTCCTGCTCAGAGCATCTGCTACAACATTGGCCTTGCCCGGATGAGAGTGAATCTCCAGGTCATAATCCTTGACTAACTCTAGCCATCTCCTCTGCCGCATGTTCAGCTCACTCTGCGTGAATATGTACTTGAGGTTCTTGTGATCGTTGTAAATGTCACACCTCTGCCCAAACAAGTAATGCCTCCATATCTTCAGAGCATGCACAACTGCGGCTAACTCCAGATTATGGGTGGGATAATTTAGCTCGTGTCGGCGCAACTGCCATGAAGCATAAGCTATAACTCTGCCTTCCTGCATCAGAACACAACCGAGACCATCCTTCGAAGCATCACAATACACTGTGAACCTCTTGCTCTGGTCTGGCAGAGTAAGGACTGGCGCCATAGTTAACCTCTTCTTCAGCTCACCGAAGGCCCTCTGATGCTTATCAGTCCAGAAGAAATCCACACCCTTCTCTAGCAAGGAAGTCAAAGGCTTCGCAATCTTGGAGAAATTCTCAATGAACCTCTGGTAATATCCTGCTAAGCCCAAAAAGGAGCGGACTTCCTTCACTATCTGCGGCACCTCCCAGTCAAGCACATCCTTCACCTTGCCGGGGTCCACCGCAATACCTCCCTTGGAGATGACATGACCGAGGAATGGAACCTCGTCAATCCAAAATTCGTACTTGCTAAGCTTGGCATACAGCTTGTGCTCTCTCAGCCTCTGCAACACGAGCTTCAGATGCTTCTCATGCTCTACCTCTGACTTGGAATACACCAGGATATCATCAATGAATATCACCACAAAGGTGTCCAGGTAATCCATGAAAACCTTGTTCATCAGATGCATGAAGAAAGCTGGAGCATTGGTCAAGCCGAAGGACATGACCGTATACTCGTATAGCCCATACTTGCAGGTGAATGCCGTCTTCAGGATATCCTCTGGATGAATCTACAGCTGGTGATAACCCGAACACAGATCGATCTTCGAGAATACACAAGCACCCTGAAGCCGATCTAAGAGATCCTCAATATAGGGCAATGGATGCTAGTTCTTGATAGTGACTGCATTCAGATCCCGATAATCCACGCACATTCTCTTTGCACCATCCTTCTTCTCTACGAGCAATATCGGAAAAGCCCAAGGAGAGAAGCTGCGACGGATATAGCCCTTGACTAGCAACTCGTCGATGGTCTTCTTAACTTCCTCATGCTCAACGGGTGCCATACGATAGGGCCGCTTAGCAATAGGAGCTGTGCCAGGCAAGAGATCAATAGAAAACTCAATGTCGTGATCAGGCGGCATACCTGGCAAATCATCCGGAAAAACATTCAGGAATTTAGACACCACGCGAATACCATCCGTGGGTCTAGCCTCCATCTGACAAAGAAATCAAGAGGGCTCCGAAGCACTGACTTTGACTTCCTGTCCATCCGGTGCTAACAAGTGGACAGTCCTCTGAGCACAATCAATTCTGACACCCCATCTAGCAAGGGTCTCCATTCCTAAAATCACATCGATACCCTTGGTGTCTAGCACCATCAGATTTGCATTGAACTCTACCCCCCTTATGGCAACACTGACTCTGGGGCAGAAGATATGAGACCTCAACTGCCCTCCTGGTGAAGATACTAACATGCACCTCTTTAATGTGCTAGTACGAATACCATGATGCTCGACAAAAGACTGAGCAATGAAGGAATGTGTAGCACCAGTCTCGAAAAACACTGTAGCAGGGTGGGTATTAACCATGAACATACTAATAACCACGTTGGGAGCCTCGGCCACTGACTTGGCCGTCACGTGGTTCACCCTGCCCTGTGATGGCGCCTTGGGCTGAGCTGGGCACCCCTGCGGTCCAGACTGTGCCTTCCGGGGACAAGCGTTGGCGTAGTGTCCCGGCTTGCCACAGTGATAGCACGCCCGTGGGAGTGTGGAGCCTGCTATCCAGCAGGAGGAGTAGGCACTCCCTGCCACGGAGCGGGTGGAGCCAGTGGAGCTGAGCATGCCGGAGGTGCTGGAAGCCTCTAGCCCTGTCCCGCCTGCTGCTGCTACTGGGGACGAGGTGGGTACTGCTGCTGTCGTGGCTGGTACGGCTAAAGTGACCTCTATTGCTGCGGGTGCTGGTACCGAGGCCGAGTGTTGCCGCCAGACACAACAGGAGTCATCTTCCTCTTCTTGTCCTCAATCTCCCGGCGCTTGCGCTCGGTGATGAGGGCGGAGTCAACCAGATGGTTGAAGTTGTCGAAGCGGAGGTTCAGGAGTGTGTACTCAATGTGATCATCCAGCCCCTCCCTGAAGTGCTCCTGCTTATCGCCATCATTGGCGACCTCAGCGGGGGCGTAGCGAGCGAGCTGGAGGAAACGATCACGATACTCGATCACCATCATAGCTCCCTGAAATGATAAGTATCGGAAAAATAAGATGGAAATTACTCAGCATTTCCTATTTCACGGAGGTAAACAATGGTGGCTTGAGCTCAAAAGGAGTTGCGGAAAGATTTTACTCTAATTTACCTGCTTAAGCGCAAGGAACTCCTTGTGCTTCATCTTCATCACTCCAGCGGGGATGTGGTGGCTCCTGAAACGCTCCTAGAACTGGACCCAAGTGAGGGCGTCACGGTCCCGAGCTGGGTAGGACTCCCACCAATCGAATGCTGAGCCTCGCAGCTGCCCTGCCACGTATAGGACTCGCTCCCGGTCGTCGCACTGAGCGACATCCAACTGACGCTCCACCGAACGAAGCCAGTCGTCTGCCTGGAGTGGATCAGCTGCATGGGAGAACGTCAGCGGGTGACCCCTCAGAAAGTCCGCACGCCTGTCGTGGGGCTGCTACGGTGGAGGAGGTGGTGGCTGAGTGTGGATCTGCTGCAGAGTCTGAACAGTGTTGTTCAGAGTAGCCATCATCTGCATCTGGAGCTGGAAGAACTGCTCCGGAGTCAGGGGTGGAGGCATCGGCGTCGGCTGGCCGGTACCCTGGTTGTTCTGCCCCTGCTGGCCAGAACCAGGACCGGTGCTCCTGGTGTTCACCATCTGATTGCAGCAGAACGAAATTTATAAGAGACCGATATTGTACAACTCCGGAAAGAAAACTCGGGAAGGATAAGGTAGAGAGAAAAGAGTGTACGGTTTTACCCCCAACAATCTATCTCAGTTTTATTACTTAATTTGAGTTTGCATTAAAGTCAATTTGCATGAGCAAGTTTAACTTCTAAACTATGCAATCAACCAAAAATCCAAAGCAAACATTTTGGACAATCACAAACACTCAATATCCACACTTTAGCCGAGTTTATCACACCACTCGACTAAAACAAACAGGCGCAATAGTGTATTTTTCTTTTGCAAGGCATCCTAGGCTTATGAGGACATACAGAAAATTGCAGGCTAACGTCTACGGAAAAGATCAGACTAATTCTCGGAAAGGACAAGAGAGAGAACTAGCAAATCGAAGTTTTAGGACTCAAGGAATAGAAGCAGAAATGAATTTTTGAGTTTTGCGGAGGCAAGGCAAAAGAAAAGAAGTCCTTAGACATGACTATTTCTATCTAGGCTTCGTCCTACAATCGACCTGGCTCTTATACCAATTCTATCACACCCGATTTAGAAGGACATAAACCGAACAATCATATCTGCGCCAGAATCAAGTCACGCATATATACAACAGAATTATCAAGATATCACAACACATATCACGGAATAAAAGTGTATAAATTGTAAATGAATTCTTTATTACAACCGAATCAATAATCGGTTCAAGGAGTGCGGAAGCGTAAAATGAATACATGAAGAACAGGGCGCCACAAGGACGTCGGGTGGGAGACAAACGCCTAGAAATCATCGAGTCCGCTGATATAGTCCTTCACGTCGCCTGGTACTGAGCGGCAGTCGAAAATATTCCAAAGAGAACAGAAGAGCAGAGAAGACAAGAGTGAGTACACAACTTGTACTCAACAAGTATAACACCAACTATGAGGCTCTACGGTTAGCTGACTCAACTGCGTTAGCTTTTAATCTGGGCAAATTTTATTAAAGCTATTTACTACAAGTGAATGAATTACCATAACCCAAGTTACAGAATAGTTAATTAAAATTTCTCATGAGTCTACTGAATTCCAAGCCAAACCACCAAAGATAAACCCCACTAATCAGACGGAGGATCTGGGCTGCTCATGACAGTGAGCACGGCTAGTATACCAGTTTCACACTCTCGAGAGGGTGCACAACTTTACCCACAAGTCGTGAGCTACGCTAGTTGTTCAGCACACTTCCTTAGGTGAGATGACTAGCAAGCTGTTATCGCCATAATTTGACTGGGCCAAAGGATGGGCCGAGAGCAACATGGGCTGAAGGAAGTCATCGTAATAGTCTGCAAATCGGCTTCTGAGTGAACGTGTCAAGGGCCAGGATGGCCGTGTATCTAAGGATAGTTTAAATATAGTAAGTTAGAGATTGTACCGTAATCAGCTAGGATTAGTTAGAAAAGATTAAGTCTCCGGACTATAAATATGTATCGTGATATTCAATCAATAGAATCAATCATTCACAACAAACTTTCGGCGCATCGCTACCCCTTCCCAAGGGCTTTTTCCAGGTAATCGTCATGCTGCTCCGATCATGTTCCGCATGGTCGGAGCAGCGTTGCTTTTATCTGTTTATCATTGTGTTTCTCGTACTGAAGCGTTTTTGATGGCGAGCAACACTAGTTAACTTAAACGATTATGATGCTGCATTGGTCTTGAATAGTAAATCCATGTTTTGCTTGCTGCTCGTAACCGTTTAGCTGCTCTTGTACGCGATCTCGGGTGCAAGGGTAGCGCCTTGTTCTGTTATCGCTTAGTAGATCTAATCTATTATGGTAGTTCTTTTTGTTACAAGAAATTGGTTTAACATCTGTATGATTAGGCCCTTCAAACGGGTTGAATGTTCTGGCTGCATGTTTGGTGCATTATGGTAACCTGACGAGGGATTGTTCCGGGAATCGACTTGTTAAGTTGGTTTTTAGGCCTCTTTTCGGGTTAGTATGTTGTTATCTTTCATGTACGCTAGGCTTAACCACGCGTAGGATGTTCCGGTCATACGGTGAAAGCTCTTACCGTCGCAGATTGGATTGGCTTGGCAATTACAGAACATGTTTTTATTCCCCTATTGGATTCATATAAAGTGTTCATATGTTTAGTAGATCCGATCTATTAAATGTAGCAATCAGCTTCTTTTAGCCGATTCTGAAAGGTACCCGAAGGACCGATCTAATACAATGATTCCATCGGCTTCTTTGGCTGATCTGAGAGTCATTGTCAGAGCCGATCACGGCTCAGACTAATGTTTAATTTGGCTATGTACGCAGGAAAATAGCTGACGAACGGTTTCTACACCTTCCTGATCAGGTATAGGTCTGGTGGCACGCCTAGCACTTCACCAAGCCAGGGCGTGTGCCGGACTTCTGGGCCATTGCCCGAGGGACCGGGGCCCACCAGTTGTCCCGGAAGCCTCCCAGCTCCTCGTGTTGCCTGTCGCTGCTCGCCGATGGGTTTTGACCGACAACACATTCTGGCACGCCCAGTGGGACCACAACAACTACTTCATCGACTTCACCGATTACATCGACTACTGCGTCGACTACATCGACTACTTCAGTGACTACTTCGACTACATCGACTGAAATCGGCTACATCATCTTCTTTGGCTTCATCGACTTCAATTGTCAAGATGCCGAGCGAGAACCCGATTACTTATGAAGAGTTATCTGAAGAGCATAAGCAGAGGTATGACGAAATAAAAGCTGCTTTTGAAGCCGATCTCATCGGCTCGTTTGAAAGAACTCGACACCATGGCATCAGATGGAAGGGATTTTCATCTGAGGGTGCATTAGATGAAGTGGATCTGTCTACTCCTATGGAAGAACGTACGCGAGCTCTTCGCCAGGAAGTCAACTACATGGTGGCTCACTAATTGCATCGACATTCTGAGAGTTTGGCGAACACCCTTGAGCGCGTTGCACTGCGCGTGGTGCAGGAGATCATGAAACACCAGTACTCTCCGACAGGACCTGCTTTAGGGAGTCACAGGGGGAATTTCCTTCTCAAGCCAGGCCACCAATGCCCTATGCATTTGCTGCCCCAGAGCAAGAGAATTCTCCAGCATATGTCATATACAAGGTGGGAGGTGACCCTGCTGATCACCAGTTCTTCAGCGAATCCCCCAAGGAGGTGCTGCACGGATATGTTTGCGCGTATATACCAGATGGTGGGCACCCGACGCATAGAGCAACTGGAGGAACATCCGCAGTCAATGCCGACAAACAGGCATGGCTGGCTACCTATGCAACAGGGCCGAGTCATGAAGGCACGCACTCGGCCCCAGGAGTTCATACAGTGGATCAAATTAGTGCCATTTTGAGGGATCAATTTGGCATTCTCCCAAGAAGGCGAGCGATCGGCTACACCAAGCCGTATCCAAGTGAATACGATTTGATTCCCCTGCCGCCCAAGTATCGGCTACCTGTGTTCACCAAGTTCAACGGGGCAGAGGGATCCAGCTCCATAGAACATGTGAGCCGATATCTGGCACAGCTAGGGATGATTTCAGTGTCAGATCCATTGCGGGTGAGGTTTTTCTCGCAGTCTCTCACAGGGCCGGCTTTTGGATGTACACGTCATTGGGCCCAAATTCTATCCGCACCTAGAAGTAGCTAGAAGAACAATTCCATGTACAATATCATTCAGAAGCTGCAGAAGCTGGGATTGCTGATTTGGCATAGGTCCGCCAGAAGCGAGGAGAAACAGTGGCGGAATATATCCAGCGTTTCAGGGAAGTCAAGAATCGATGCTACTCGGTTCGAATTTCAGAGAAAGAAGCTGTTGAATTGGCAATCTTGGGATTAGTGAAACTAGTCAGGGATTTGGTTTTCCAGCTGGAGTTCAACTCTTTGGCACATCTAGTACAAAAGATGACAGTATACGAGCAATGCCATCCAGAGTTGTACCAAGACAAGTTCAAGCGTCAAGTGGTAATGGTTGACGCTGAAGATTCTAAAGACTGTGAGGATGACCCAGAGATTGTAGTCATGGAGTGGGCACGGGGGGCAAAGCCTGTGCCCTGCAAGTGGGTGAAACAATAGGGCCCTCTAAAAGGCTTTGATTTTGATGTAAGTAAAGTCGAGCAGATATTCGACTTGCTTCTGAAGGAAAAGCAGCTGAAGTTCCCTGAAGGTTTCAAGATCCCAACAGCCCAGGAGCTCCAGGGGAGGTCATACTGTAAGTGGCATAACACTTTCACCCACGGCACCAATGACTGCAAGGAACTCCGGCGACAGATACAATCGGCCATTGAGCAAGGCCGATTAATCTTGGGGCAATATGCCATGAAGGTTGATACTCAGCCATTCCCAAACGTGAATATGGTGGAAGGGTACGACTGATCAACGCGTCGGCAGCTTGATTTCACGCTTGGTATTAACATGGCAGGACATACATCACATCAGCATTCAAGGAGGCAAGAGGCCGATTCCCGCAATCGGCCCCAAAAAGAAGAAAGGGACTATATCACCGAGGAACAAGTCAGGCACGTCAGGAATCAACGACCAGTTTCCTCTCATCTTCTGAAAAAATACCAGTATCAGTATCAGCAGTGTCTCCAACGCAAAACTGAAGAAGAAGAATATGAGCGACGCACTGGGAAACGCCTCAGAAGGCGAGAGGATACACGGGATCATTGGCATTGCCCGTTCTTCTTATACTGTTGGGATTCTGGTATGAAAAGACTACCTACCCTTGAAGATTGCCCAGAATGCAATTCTCAGAAGCAAGATACGAGAAGCGCCTCAGTTTTTCAGCGCTTGGGACCAGGGCAATCTCGCCGTGAACAAGACAAGTCAACATATACGGTGGGAAATTCAGAAGATGAGGAGGACATGTATCACCGGCCACGCTGGTGTCCCGACGGACTCAACCGGTCCCAGAAGCGGAGGGTGCAGCAGCTGTGCAGCCTGGAAGAAGCCGAGGCCCAATACTTGGAAACATTAAGGAAAGCGTGGCCAGATTTGGCAGAAAAGGGTCACAATCCTCGAAAAGTAGAGAGTTCTTCCAAGAAGGTGTGGCGGCCCAAGAAGTCGAAAGCCAATGTGAACACATCGGCTGATGCACACATGGTATTCATTCTTCCTATAGAGTTCCATGCACCAGGCCGTGAGGAAGTGCTAGTGGCTCAGCTTGACTTGGGTCCACGACCAGTTATATTCGAGAAGCCTCGAGAAAAGAATTACAGGCACCTGAAAGCTTTATATCTCAAAGGATACATAAACGGCCAACCTGTCAGCAGGATGCTAGTTGATACGGGAGCAGCAGTCAACATAATGCCGTACTTAGTACTGCGCAAGTTGGGGCATTCTGTTGGGGACTTAATCAAAACCAACATCACGCTAAGTGACTTCAACGGACAAACATCAGAGGCGCAAGGAGTTCTCAGCGTGGATCTGACGGTGGCAGGAAAAACTGTCCCTACATCATTTTTTGTGGTCAACAGCAAGGGATCATACACCGTTCTGCTTGGGAGAGATTGGATTCATGCCAATTGCTGTATCCCATCTACAATGCACCAGTGTCTGATTCAGTGGGACGGAGATGAAGTAGAAGTGGTCCACGCGGATGACTCTGTTGAAGTTTCGCATGCCACCATGAGTGTCTGGGATGCGGAGGACCAGGAACCAATCTCAGGGATCAGCTTGGAGGGCTGCGACCGTGTGGAGGCTACAAAAAATGGGGTGAGGCTGGTCTTATCCACTGGCCTTACAGATTAGATGGGGTGCTGAAGTCAGTTTGCATCAGAGGAACAGGAGAGGCCGATCCCCGCGATCGGCCCCAAAAAATAGAACTCGAGTTGTTTTTATCATTTATGTTACATTATATAGTTTACAAAGAGGCCCGTTCAAGTAACCGGCCATATGTTGATTGTAAAGAAACACAAGTTAATGCACAAAACAAGTCGGTCGATCCCTGCGATCGGCCAAATCCTTCTGCTTCATATTCTTTGTTTATTTGCAGTATCGACTTGATGGATGAAGGGAAGCTAGGATACGGGTTTACATCTGCTGACGAGCTAGAAGAAGTGAATATTGGTCCTGGGGATAAGCCACGGCCAACATTTATCAGCAAAAAGCTAAATCCGGAGTTGCGAGAGGCGATGATAATACTACTGAGAGAACATACGGATTGTTTTGCCTGGGATTACACAGAGATGCCTGGGTTGGATAGAAGTATTGTTGAACATCGACTCCCTCTTAAGCCAGGATTTCGGCCGTTCCAGCAATGAGCACGACAAATGAAGGCCGAAGTCCTAGAAGAAGTCAAGAAAGAAGTCGAGAAGATGATAACAGCAGGCTTCATCAGGCCATGCAGGTATGCCGAATGGATTTCCAGTATTGTGCCTGTACAGAAGAAGGACGGCCGATGGAGAGTCTGTGTAGACTTTAGAGATCTTAATAGAGCCACACCAAAAGATGAATATCTGATGCCAGTTGCAGAAACATTGATCAATGCAGCTGCTGGTCATAAGATGTTGAGTTTTATGGATGGCAACGCTAGTTATAATCAGATTTTCATGGCTCCAGAAGATATTCACAAGACTGCATTCAGAGTACCAGGTGCAGTGGGATTATTCGCGTACGTGGTGATGACTTTTGGGCTCAAAAATGCTGGAGCTACATATCAACGAGCTATGAACTATATGTTTCACGATTTGATCGGCAAGCTGGTGGAGATTTATATTGATGACGTGGTGGTGAAATCTGCATCAACTGAAGGACATTTAGGAGATCTACGGCAAATTCTGGAACGAACTAGGAAGTTCGAGCTTAGAATGAATCCTAAGAAGTGTGCCTTTGGTGTATCGGCCGGTCAGTTCCTGGGTTTTTTGGTTCATGAACGGGGAATTGAGATCGGACTAAAAAGTCAAGAAGCTGTAAGAACGATAGTGCCACCTACTAGAAAGAAGGAGCTCCAACAACTCATTGGCAAGATTAATTTTGTTAGAAGATTCATCTCCAATCTGTCAGGAAGAATTGAGCCATTCATGGAGTTGGTGAAAGTTAAAGCCAATGACGAGTTCCGCTGGGGGCAGAGCAACAACAGGCGTTCGAAGAAATCAAAGAATATTTATCCAAGCCGCCTGTGTTAGTCCTACCCCAGCAGGGTAAGCCATTTTATGTTTATCTGTTAGTAGGTGATACTTCCATTGCTTCGGTCATCGTACAAGTGCAGGATGGCAAAGAGAGAGTTGTTTTTTATCTCAGCAGGAGGATGCTAGATGCAGAGACAAGGTACCCTAAAATTGAGAAACTATGCCTTTCTCTATTCTTTACCTGTGCGAAGCTCCGTCATATCCTGCTTTCTGCCGAGACAATTGTCATCTGCAAATTAGATGTTATCAAGCATATGCTGTCGGCCCCGGTGTTGAAAGGCCGACTCGGTAAGTGGATGTTCGCTCTGTCAGAATTTGATATCCGGTACCAGCCTGCGAAAGCAGTCAAAGGGCAGGCGCTGGCTGACCTCGTTGCGGAAAGGACTAGCTCAGACATAGCGGCACTTTCCATTCGCGCATGGCAATGTTTTTTGATGGGTCGGTCTGTGGAGATGGTTCTGGCATAGGTATCTTGCTCGTCTCGCCTCGGGGGGCAACATATTCCTTTTCAATCAGATTGCCAACACCTTGTACCAATAATCTAGCTGAGTATGAAGCAGTGCACAAAGCTATGGAGTTACTTCTTGAAGCTGGAGCAGAAGCAGTAGAAGTTTTTGAGGATTCAAAGCTGGTCATCTCTCAGCTCACGGAGACATACCGATGTGAGAGCGAGTTGTTGTTTCCCTTGTGGAGACAATGCCAGGAGCTAATGGCCCAGTTCAGATATATAAACTTCTACTGGAACCAAGGGTGCAAAATTCTGAGGCCAATGATCTTGCCCAGATGGCTTCCGGTTACAAGGACACGACGGATGGAGCTGATTTTCCAATAAACCTGCTGGATCAGGGCGATTGGAGAGCCGATATCTTCAATTACTTGAAGGATCCGGCTCGGGGGACACCTAAGAAGATACGCTACAAAGCCATGAAGTACGTCCTAATAGGGGATGACTTGTTCTACAGAACTCTGGAAGGATTACTGCTTAAGTGTTTAGGGCCGATTGAGTCCAATCGGCTTCTACATGAAGTCCATGAAGGAACGTGTGGTACTCATCAATCAGCCCACAAGATGAAGTGGTTGATCAGGCGCTCGGGATATTATTGGCCTGATATGCTGGAAGATTGCTTCAAGTATTATAAAGGATGCCAGGCCTGTCAGAGGTTTGGAAAAATACAAATAGTACCAGCATCAGCAATGAACCCTATCATCAAACCTTGGCCATTCAGGGGCTGGGGCATGGACATGATCGGTAAGATTAATCCTCCATCGAGTAAGGGCCATCAATTTATTTTGGCCATCACAGATTATTTTACCAAATGAGTAGAGGCTGTTCCTATGAAGTCAGTAACGTCGAGGGACGTCATCAATTTTGTCAAAGAACACGTTATTCATAGGTTTGGGATTCCTCAGACCATTACAATAGATGGAGGGTCGGTGTTTATATCTGATGAATTCAAAAAGTTCGCTGCCAACATGGGGATTAAATTGATCAGGTCGTCTCCATACTATGCCCAAGAAAATGGACAAGCCGAAGCGTCCAATCAGAGCTTGATCAAGCTGATTAAAAGGAAGATTGATGAATATCCACGGCATTGGCATGAAGTATTATCGAAAGCATTATGGGCTTATCGCGTTTCATGCCATGGTGCAACAAAAACTTCACCATATCATTTAGTATATGGGCAGGAGGCCGTATTGCCATGGGAAATTACGGCCGGTTCAAGACGGATAGAGTTTCAGAATGAGTTAACTGCTGAAGAATATGCAGCACTAATGAGCGACAATGTGGAAGACATTACAGAACTCAGGCTCTGGTCGCTGGAAAAGATCAAAGAAAATAAGGCCAAGGTAGCCCGTGCGTACAACAAGAAGGTTAAACCGAAGGAATTCCAAGTTGGGGATTTAGTATGGGAAGTGGTGTTACTATTGGGGACTAAGGATGCGGCGTATGGTAACTGGTCTCCAAATTGGCACGAGCCTTATAGAGTTGATCAAGTTTTGCCAGGGAATGCATACATGCTTGAAGAATTAGATGGTGTTAAATTTCCGGTGGCTGTCAATGGTCAACATCTCAAAAAATATTTCCCGAGCATGTGGGAAGACGAGTAATGAAGCCGATGTAAGGCATCAGGCTGTGGATTAACCCAATTAGGGTATTTATGAGGGAAGCCGATGTGATACATCAGGCTACAAGTGGATATAGTCGAGTACTTTGTGACACCTCAAGTTTGCCTGATTGGTATCTCGTGGTATACTAGACTGGAGGTTAGCATCTATCGGGTACTTTGGAAGCCGGTACAATGCATCAGGCTGTAAGGTGGGACGAGATAAGCAAGTCAGATCCGTAAAGAAAGAAGCAGCGCCAGTCCGTCCATAGACTTTAAACCATCGACTTTAGAAGCAATAATTGGGCCTTGCCAATTCTGGGTCTTGATAAAAGCAGAGAGGATGGTTGCAGGAGTCCCTTGATCTTAAAAGAATAGGTTCGACTTCTTCACAGGGTTTTCCTGGTACTCATATTGTTTGACCCGATTGAGAAATGGGATCCAACAACAAGCAAAGAAGTCGACTGCAGAGTACTCTTGTTATTGGCAAGATCATTTGAAAGGTACTCGAGTTCTTGGGATTTTTTTGACACGGAATAAAAGAAAAGCGTGAGATTGGATCAGATAATTCAAGGGAAAGGGCCGATGCGATGCCATCGGACTTTAAGATTAAATGTCAGACATTGGCTTGTTGAAATAAAAGGATTTATTTACAAAAGGGGATTACAAAAGAAGCCGAAATACCGGCTCTGCGATCAATGGCGGAAGATCCTATGAACTACCACCAGTAAGTTCCTAAGGTCTTGCGGCGCTTGTACGGAGGGGGCGCGCTGGTGTCGTCGTTGCTACTGCCATCACCACCGCCGGTGCTGTTGCTGTCGTAGCCATCATCGCTGGTGTCGTCGCTGGTGTCCCCATCGCGAAAACTAGATCCAAGGGCTTTTCTGCGAGAAAACTTAAGTTCCAGGGGGTTCTGCGTGAAAACTAGGGGTCTAAACATAATTAAAGCGTAGATCTAGGGTCTAACACGCAAAAGCACAGGAGCTGGACGGCAGGTCCTATATCTAAGAAGCTCAGGGGCCTAAACGCTAAAAATAGGACTTAAATGGAATTACTTTTGAACTAACGTGACCTGCGGGTTGGTTTCGGGAAAGCTCAGGGGCTCTTTAGCAAAACTACCATGGCTGAAGGGGTATCTTCTAATCTGGGCCACTGGATCTAGATCTAACGGCACGGACCCGATCTAACTCGCGAACCGGTATCTAAGGATCTCGGCCGTCGGATCTTGATCGGACGATCTGGACCCCATCTTAACCTAGATCTAATCTCGAGCGTTGGCTTCTGATCTGGTGGCTCTGGGTGAAGCGGTACGCGGGATCTAATCTCATGTGCTGATCTCGGATCAGGCGGCCAGGGTCGGTTGGGCACGCGGGGTGGCGGCGCTGTAACGCCGGCGACCAATCCTGCGGCGGCGCTTCGCCGGCGTTGGCCGATCTTGGCCGTCCGGGCTTGATTCTGGACAGGGTTTGGCCCGACAGGTAGAACACGACACGGCGAACTCACCTGGGCACTCTGGGCGGTAGATTAGGGTTTGGTCAGGGCTCACCATAGTGGGGAGCAGCACTGGATCACCGGCGTGCTGCGATCTTGCGGTTCTGGCCCCAATTCGGGCTGGGATCTGCCCTACAAGCACCAGCACGGTGGGACGAACTACCTAAGGGCTCGGATCAGGACAACAGCTAGTGGAAAGAAGCCTTCCCCATGGCGCGGCGGCGCCGCTACACGGCAGCGAGGAATCCTCACTTGCGCAGAGGAAAAGGTGGATGGGAAATGGGTGCGGCGTGTTCCTTACCACTCCAGGAAGTTGCGACAGCGGCTAGAAGTCGAGGATTGGTGGCGCCGAGATCGAATCGTGGCGGCGCTGGGGCGGGTCGACGGCAGCGCAAAACCTCGGTTCGAGTAGTGGCACGGCGGCGCAGGGGCTCGGGTGATGCTGGGGAGCAGAGGCGGCTTAGGGTGGGCACAAAGGAGCGGCTGTGGCTAAGAAGGGGTTGGGGCGGCCTCGGCGTGCGGGTCACCCATGCACGAATTCCGCACATCACGCATGTTCATTGCGGCTCGCCCAAATCCAAGCTCGGGGTGAGCTTCTAAAAGGGTCTAGGCGTGGGCGAGGCCGGCGTGCGGACTCGGGCCGGGTGCGGCGCGGTGGAGAGGGCCCAGGGTGCAGAGGAGCAGCCGGGGGCGGAGCGGGTCAGCGAAGCAGAGAGCAGTGCGAGAAAGGGGACGACCCTGACCTGTGGGGCCATCGGGTCAGCGAGCGCAGAGAGAGAGCGCGGCACTGCTGGCGTGGGCCAGAGCAAGCGGACGGCCCAGGAGGGAGGGGGAGAAGGGAAAGGAGCTGGCGCATGCGGGCCTTTGGGCTAGGGTAGAGGGAGGTGGGCAGGCCGCGTGCGGAGGAAAGAAAGGGCTGGGCCGCGGGGAAAGAAGCCGGCCCATGGGGGACAAGAGGAGCAAGCCGGGCTGGGCTAGAAATTGGGTTTGCTTTCCTATTTCCTTCCCTTTTCTTTTCCAAACCCAAACTCAAACCTATTGAATTCAAATAAATTTGAATCCAACCCTAACCACTCACTCAAATAAAACTTATACTCCAGCATGAATGCACAAATATGTTGAACCTAAAATAAATTTTAAATACTTGTGAAATTTAATTAAATTAAATGCAAGCTAGGCAAAATAAATCCTTAGAAAAATACAGGAGCCAAATTAAATTCATTATAAATCTCGGAATTTTACATTAGGGTGTTACAAAACCCAGGGCCACGGGGCTGCGCACATGGCATAGACTTTCAAAATAAGGGATGGGGCATGTCATATACCTTATATCTGTTGTAAGCTACTCGAACACAAGTAAAACTAGTCGGAAGAAAAGGAAACTACCCGAGTAGTACTCGGGTAGAACTCCTGAGCTCGTATCTGGCTAGGATCTCTGTAACCCTATCCCCCCAGACTATATAAGGGCGGGCAGGGATCTCCTCCAAATGAATCCGCATCTAGGGCAATACAAACCACCACACATGATGTAGGGTATTATGCTTCTTGTGGCCCGAACCTATCTAAATCTTTGTGTTCCTTGTACCTTCAATTTCCAGATCTCGGCGACACCCCACCTAAAACCTACCACCTCGGGGTATCCCTTGGTGGGCTTGGCGGTAAAACACCAACAGGAACTTTCGACCCCTTTTTGGAACTTACGATCCTATTAAAACAACCTACCCGAGGACCCCCTGTAGGAAGAAACTGGCATCTTCTTTTATATGGGGTGCGATTAAACTTGCACTCCATATGGAGTAGCCCCCGAGCCTTAGGTTAATTCAAAAAATCAGGCTGAGGGTCAAATTAGCCTTGAATCTTCTTATCCTTATCTTCCAAAAGATTTGAAAAATAAATCGCTGATGACAAATGTTCCGCAGCCCCCGACCCTTGAATCTAAATCCCCAAGGTTTGGAAAAAAGGATCGAAAGAATAGTGGCATGCAGTATATGACGGTAAGGATTTGATGGTTAAGATGGGCAAATTGGTTTCGGAATTCAAAAACCGTTTTTTTCAGAATGAATTCCTTGAAAAAATGGTTAAACAAATAACTTCTCCAAAAACACCCTAATTACCGCTTTTTTAGAATGAATTCCTTGAAAAAAAGTTTAAGAAAATAACTTTTCCAAAAAGCACCCTAAATTACCGCTCAAATCAAACCTTTTTCCTTGATTCAATGGCTAGATAAGACCTTTGGGTTAAAAATTTGAAAAACCCCTTATTTTGGAATAAAATCCCTGAAATAATGGTTAAATAATTATCTTCCCGAGAGAAATCCTCAAAAGTCTCTTAAATCGGGTTCTTCTATGAATCTTCCGAATGGTTTTCTTGCGTCCAGCCTCCAAGCGTGAGAGCTTAAACGATCGACAAAAATACGCTGAGTGCCCTGTCGAGCCCAGCCCCCGAGCATGCAAGCTAGAGGAGTCGAGGTTGCTGCCGGTGCATAAACCTCGTCGGGAACTAGTAAACGCAGTGTTATGGGAGCGAGGCCCTGTGACAATTCATGTTCTTGTAATGCTGGATATATATTTTGTTAGTGTGAAGTATGTGCTTGTGAGTGTAAAGCTCATGTATGTTTATGTGAAGCTTTTGAAAATTTAAAGTGCAAGTAAAAATGGTATTTTTGTAATTACAGAAAAACCTAGGGTTGTTTTTGTAAAATATATTTGGATAGGAGGTAATTTCAAAATAAGTGAAGGGTAGTTTTGCAAACATGTTTTTCTTATTTTGTTCCTTGTAAGAAAAATATTTATTTATTCAAAAGTTTCATTTGAAATGTAGGTGTTGAAGTGTGTAAAAATTTTGGGTTAAGTGGTGAAAATAAGGGTATTTATGTAATTTTATAAAAGTATAAGTCCTTTTGTGCAAGTAGTTGATTTACAAAAGTAATTTTCAAAGTTACTCAGGACTAAAGTGTAAAAGGGCAAGTCATCATGACATGTCTATCCAACCATTATGACGAGTCTATCCCGTCATCATGACATGTCATAAATGCTTGCATTTAGGTACTGAATTTTATAAAGTTTCACTCTTTAGGACAAAAGCAATTCAAATCCGACTTTTGTTCGAAGATTCACGTGTAAAAATATAAGTTTTGAGTTTTTGAACTTGAGCCCTAAAGCAATGTTGTAGAGTTTGAAAAACTCTCCAACTTTCATTTTGGGCATTTCTTCATTAGGGTTTTAAATCAATGGGAAAATTTGCTTTACAAACAAGCCCCTGCAGTTTTCTGAAATTGCGCATAAGTCCTTGGGGAAATCTGTCCATCCTTCTCCTCCGTTTCTTTTCTCCCAGGCGTCTCTATCCTTTTTCTATCCTCACCGGCAGCACCTCTCTGCTCCATTCTTATCCCCTTCCTCTCTCTCTCCCTTTCTCCTCCTCCACGCGGTGCAAGCGGGGGGCAGAGGCTCCAAGCTGGGCGCGGCCAAGGGCGGCCTGAGCGACAGCTCGGCGCGGCGCAGGAGGCGCTGGTGGTGGCGCGGAAGCTGGCGGCGCAGGCCCGAGCAGAGCGGCGGCGCGCGGGCGTTGGGGCGAGCGGAGGATTGGCGCGGAGGAGCAGCTCGGCCGGGCGCGTGCGGCAGCTGCGGCAGCAGGCCCGAGCGGCGAGCGGCTCGGTGCGAGGGCGGCGCAGGCGGCTCAGCGCGGCTCCGGGCAGCGGGCGAGCCCAAGGCGGCGGGCGCTGGAGCGCGCGCGGCTCGGCGCGCGCGAAGGCGGCGGAGCAGAGCGGCTTGGCGGGGCGGCGCAGGAGCGAGGAGCGCACGGGCGGCGCCGGGCAGGAGCGTGGCGAGCGGCTGGTGGCGGCGGCAGGGGCGCGCTGGCTCAGGCAGGCGAGCAGCAGCGGCTCAGGTGATTCGAGCGGCGCTGGAGCAAGGGCGCGTGCGGCAACGCGGCAGAGCAGGAGCGGCCCAGCGAGCGGCGTGAGCTGAGCCGGTGAGCGCGGTCGCAGGGTGTGGCAGTGAAGGATTTCTGCGCGAGTCGGTGCGGGCACCCGGGGTCAAACGACGGTGACGTCCTGGGTTTACTCCCCCGCGACCTCCTGTGCAGACGAGCAACTACAGCACGCACGCGGCACGGGCGTGCACGGATGGAGCTGAGGCATGGCAAGGCCGAGGCGAGCCCGGGCCGGGCAACAGGAGAAGGAAGAGGAGCTGTGTAGAGCAACGACGTGCAGAGCGATGACGTGCAGAGCGACAACGTGCAAGACAACGGCGTGCAACGCATAGCGGTGTCTCCGCTGGACGCGCTCAAGCCGCGACCGGGTCGGTATGCGGGGAAGTCACGCGCGGTGCGGGAGAAGCTACAGCGCGCCGGCTGCAAGCGGATCCGCACGGGGGCAGCGAGACCGCGCGTGGAGGACGTCGGAGGCCGTTAAAGGGAAAGCAGCGGATGAGATCAAGTGGCACTGTGGACTGCTCGCGGAGGATATGGAGATGGCCCCGGTGCGAGCGGGCTTCGGTTCTCGCGAAGGCAGAAGGGGCGAGTGTGGCGCGGCTAAGCGAAGGCGGAGGTCCGGGCCGAATTGGACTAGCGCGTCCGCAAGTGTGGAGCGGAAGCGTTCTGCCTGCGGCGGTGGTAGGCCGATTCGGATGGTGTCGCAGCTGGCGGAAAAGGCGGCAGAACTACACCTTGTGCGAGCGAGAGTGACGCACAGGAGCTGCAGCCAGGTACGACGGCCCTGCAAGTGACTGCACGGGCATACCGGATGTGTTTCTGCAGTGCATGTGCATGAGCAGAGAAGACTCAGCCCGTGAGCCGGAAAACCCTGAGGTTCGCGGAAGAGATGGCATAGCGAACCAATCCAGCCCTATCGGCTTCTTCCATGAGTCCACGACATCCAGCAACTCCTATTCTTCACCGATCATTCGAGCAAGACCACAAATCACCACGGGGATTACCTCTTCGGCCATTCTCTACCCACTACAATCCCCGGCGAGCTTCTTCGTCACCCATGGAATCTCGTCATCGTCGAGCTCATCTTATCGCCGATTCTGTTCATTGCGGGAATTCACTTTCCGCCCATTCTCTTCCACAACCAAGGCTACCCCAAGGTTTGCCCCGATTCACTGAATCTTCCTAATGCCGGCGACTCCTTTGCCGGAATATCATCGTTATCTTCCTGTTCTCTGTTTTCCCCCGACCAGGGACTTAATTGCTTTGGTTTAGAAAGTTCTAGGGTGTTCTTTATAAAATTTCCACAGCTTTCTTTATTTCAAATCAGTGAACTTCTACATTTCATAGGTTTTCATAAGAAGTTCATAAAAAAATACAAAATCAGTTTTGTTTGAACCTTTAGGTCAAAATCTACAAGTTTATGTTGTGATCTTGAATTGAAGTCTTTGATTTGTAATCTAGGTTAACTATTAGGGAATGAATGCTTTATTGTACTTTATATTGTATGCTTGTGTTATAGCTAAAGAGTAAGCCATAGAATATATGTCTTAAGTAGAGATGTGTGATATCTAGTTAATCCTCTTACCCGAGTGCTCATGTCCCTACCATCAAGACTTTGTCCTTCTCTTGATTGCAGTCTCCTTAAAGTCATTTCCGTATAAGGATCCCTGTTAGTTTGTATGTATCTGCTGCTTAGCTAATACGTCTCGACAGCTATGCTTCAGTGTCAGGTTATCAACCCAGCCACTTAGCATCCGTTTTCTTTGAGTCTATGATGTTTCTGCGTAACAGCTGTCAGCCGATACATTTCTTTTGATATGTTTCTACTATCGGCTGGTTAGCTGATACGGTTGTTATCTTTCTAATATCGGCTACCGCCGATACAACTCTTTTGTTCTGTCCTACATCGGCTGCACATAGTCGATGTACCGGAGATGCACACACAATCTTAGGACTCTTGCTATCGGCCGACCCAAGCCGATTTTGGTTGCTTTTCCATATCGGTCAAACACGGCTGATCGATCCCTAGTTTCCCCATCCTTATCCACATACTTCTATCAGTCGATTTATCGACTGAGAGGTCGGCTTTATCCTTATCGCTCACATACCCTTAACCACACTCCAATCGGCTGTACGTCACTCAATAGTTGTGCTGACGTAATCGAGTCGATACAACCACACCTAGTTACCTAGGATAACACTTAAGTACATCTCAGTCAAGACACAACTGTTTTAGGAATCATCCCTCTGCTAAAGTGATCGGTGTTTTCATCGATCAATCAGGAAACCGGTGCACCTGTCAATCGACTACCCACACCAAAGTACACAACCCTCGATCAGTAAGATCGCACAGTAGACACGCCTCTATTAGACACGACCAAAGCCTATCTATCGGCTATACCTCCGTTGTTTCCAGTCGGCTCTGTTGTAACCCTCAACAAGTAGCCGATTCTAATTAGTTGTCCCTCTAAAGCTCGGTCTAAGTTTAGCTCAAATCTTTCTGGATGTTATGTGAGTAGTATGTTAAAAGAGTGTTGAATTACAATTGTATTGTGAAGTAAGGTAGTTTTATGTGCACACTTTGAATGAAATGTTGCATTGCATGTAGATACGACTACTTCGGTAGACGGTACCCACAAGATCTCCCAGGAGTCTGCAGAGGATGTTTCTGAAGACCAAGTGAATGTCACCAAAAGATTGCCTGAAGCCCCGAACCAAGTTCGGATGATAACAACACTAACATCTCTGACTTCAGTCCCACCAGTAAAGGCAAGCCCCGGACATAAACCCTATTTTATTTACACTGCACCTATGTTATTTATATCTATCTTTGCATTACGTTCTTAGGAATTGCTTGGAACCCTAGACGCATAAATCCTAGGAACCAATGTACTGTACCTGAGTCCTTACCGTGTAAATGCTCTGCTAATAAGACCGGTAGAAGTCGGGTGATTTCGTGTCACTCGCGCGATATAGGAGTTGTAATGCTTACATTCCTGTTACCACTATAAGGATGACGGACGGGGTTATGTGCAATATCTTAGAAGGGAATGATACCCCGTCCGTGTTGTTAAAATTTTGATAAGGTCGCAGTGTGTGGTGATCGGGGTTAAGCGTTTGAAAGTACTAACCACATGCCGTGAGTTATGGGTAAGCGGTAAGCCTAGTAGCCAATCGGCCCGAGGAGTGGACATACCTCCCACCACATGTATTTGGTTCTTTTGGTTACTTGATTCGATGTGTGGGAATACGTGTTGCAAGGGCAACCAGGAATATGGGTTTTGTAGTCGCGCTACAGACGTATGTCCTGCACTTTGGTAGTGCGTATGGTCCTGCAGTCGCTTGTGGTGGACCTGTCCACGAGTCGGAATGAAAGGCAAACGGTTGCTTCGGAACTATCGTTGGATGTTCCAAGCGTGTGAGTTAGGTTTACCTTGCAAGGTTAAATTCGATTCAGAATCGTCCGCTTCTCATGAAGATTGAGATTACTTGATCCTTTTGTCACATAGAGTAACAAGAGCAATTATATGGTTATCAAAGATGATGTTTGACCAAAGATTTTACCATGCTTGAATAGCTATAGGTGCTCATCTAGATTGAATAATCACATAGAATTTGAAAGCTAAAAGTTGACATTAAGGATCTACCCTTTAACGCTTTTTAGCTGAAATTAAACCCAGAACCATTTCAAGCTTTCATGAGTCTAGTTATAGGCTAAAGTATACCCAATCCCGGGTAAGCCTTGATGAGTATTAGTATACTCAGCCTTGCTAGTTATATGTTTTGCAGGTAATATCTTGAAGACCCTACTCTTCCCTTGCCTTGGCCCTGTGCTCTTCCAGAAGATTGGTCCGTGGAATGGGATCCATCCCCGGCTAACATTGGTGATCTCGAGTGATGTCGTGTCAGGGCTTAGCATGACATCCGTCTTGACGACGTGCTGTAATCATCGCGTATGTTTTCCGCTGCTAAAAACCATAACTTTAACAGTTTGTAATGTTTTCTCTAAATCTAGAACTTCGTTCTGCTTAAGAAACTCTTGTATTATAATTTCCTGTGATGTAAAATATGATGGTGACTGTATCTCTAGACTCACCTTCATGTGAGGTAACCTTATTTGATCCTGTGTATCGGTGGTTTATCGGGACGTTACCCGACAGGCCAAGGGATTATACCGTTTGAAGCACGTTGGAGCCCTTAGAAATAGACTCACGTACTTGAGCCGGTATAATTCAGGTTGGTTCTGCCACAGCTGGTATCACAGTTATAAGGTTACTCTGGAGATACATTTTACCTTAGAAATGATTTTAGTATAAAAGTTTGACCAACAAAAGGTTTGGCAAAACTACGTTGGTTTCGTTAAGAATTGTACTTAGTACGTAAAGCCCTAGGGTAATGCTTATGAGGGAAATAGAGGTGGCTATAGTATATATATATAATCCTAACTACCAGCATTACTTTCTGTCAAAACTTAAATTCATGCACAATCCAACCTTACATTCTGTAACGACACCTTCGACGATGAGGTAAGAAGGTAAGGATCCTCAGCTAACTGGGGAGTTAGCCTTCCCATCGGTGATGCGAACCGAACGCTGTTTCTCAAGCAGTGGCCTACTTGAGATGCTGCTAATGTACCAACTTTGGTTGACTACATTGGGAGTATATGATTCGGCGCAGGGTATGGCGATCGCAGTTCATACCCCCGCATTTTGTGGTACCCCCGTGAATACGTTATCTCGATAACGTATGTTAACGTTGTCTGTACGGCGGTAATTGTACAGATGCTGTTCTATAGTGAACAGTAATGTTTGGGGACGCTTTCATGACATGCTGGCATGAAAGGTTCAATATATACATATTGTGTTTTCTGCAGGTACGCTAATCTCGTTGCGTAAGCTTGAACGTAAGAACGACTAGATATGATAGGGAGAGACGTATTTATATGATGCCACCGTACTTAACCACGTAAGACCAAGATTACTTGGCAGTTATTTTTGTTTGTGAGGACGTGTAGAACGTGCATGCATCATGACATCTTGGATTGACCTAATTGCCTTGGTTGTTACGTTGATGTACTAAAATATGTTGCTTGTATCTGAATGCCTGCCTAGACTTTGTGTTGTAGGAGCCAACGTAATCTGTTAGGCTGTCTTTTGTGAATCAAGTGGATTAGGTCATGTTTGGACCTTATCGCCGATCTTAGCTGGACGGCCAAATCAAACCCTTGATCTCGCTTTGAATCTGTTTCGGCAGAAACATTGAGCTTCTCCTTTGATGATTAAACCTTGATAACTGTCCGCAAACCCATGAATCCATCATTCCGTGATTCATCTATCCTCTCTTGATGTTGTACCTTATATTGTTGGCTATTCTGGATACAACATCTGAAAGTTATACCTTCAATTTTTGCTCAAATGATTTTAGATAAATTAAAAAGGATTCATGACAATAATTACTTTTTGAATACAATTTCCCCAGCAGAAGTCATGCATCATAGCATATACCATCTTTGGTTAGTGCATGGTGTTGCATCGTCGTCGAAAAATCCGTAGACTGACTAACAGGTAGGTATCCAGTACAACCTCCGGTTGTCTTGGGTTTCCTAAGTCTATCTTGTTGCTGTTGGCACTACAAGGTTGTTAATCCTCTTTTGTGGTGGTGTTTAATCACATGACCATGATGCCGTGTCGGAACCTAAGGCCTCATGTGCGCTGCAGCCATATGATTGAGCCATTAGGGGCGCACTGGTGACTAGGTATATGTGACGTAACCCCATTGCAATATCTTTTTATGCAACCTTACTAGTGTCCTAACTTTTGATCTTCGCTCAAGGATATAGAGCTACCCAAGTGTTAGTTACGAGAGAATGGTTGTAGAGTGCAGGTCATATGCATCATCAACTCATGAGGGTATGCATCATACTTTATGCATTTCTTACATGCATACATTGTAAATATCGTCATCCTTGCATCATGGTGTATGCATCATTTGGTCAGCATCATGGTAATTGCATTGTGTCATATGCACCATTTCAGTCGTGCATGAAATCCTCCATCCTCGTGTTGCACCATTATTGCAAACATACATCTCAATAGTGCATTACATTCATGGTTACATACCAAGCATTGCATTCTGAGTGGAGCATTTTATCATTACTCCTTGATTGCATCGATATAAATAGGCATGTTTTGCAATCAACCTCATCTAAATCATTCGGATAATAAATTCTGAGCAGGAATATTTCAAACATCACTTATCAATCTCTCATACTATCCTCACTTGTTATCCATAAGTTTTGTGATGAATGTCGCCGACATTTATCGTCCTCATGATTATAATCTCAATTCTATGAGAACTTGATCACCTTTCTCTCTCTTCTCTTGTCAAACTCGTCCATATACACTCTATCCATGCTCTCGTCACACTTATCCCGTCATACTCCAATGGCTTTTCTCATCAACTTTAAGTTTCTCAGGTGCGATTATTTCCTGCTACTTTTGATGGGTGATTTGCTTCTCTTCCCTTAAGAGTCTTTCGTCCGAATCTCGGGACGAGATTCTTTTTAGGGGGGAAGGACAGTTCGTGTTCTTGTAATGCTGGACATATATTTTGTTAGTGTGAAGTATGTGCTTGTGAGTGTAAAGCTCATGTATGTTTATGTGAAGCTTTTGAAAATTTAAAGTGCAAGTAAAAATGTGATATGCACACGTCTAGGCAGCACGTGTAGCAAGTTGTTGTGGCCCGATCTTCTCGTAGCATCTGCGAACTTGATAAATTGTCGCTGCGTGACCTGGTGAAGAGGCAGCGCACCGCGAGGCTGTCCACGCGACGAACTACCGAGACAATCACCCTTCCACGTAACAACGTAACAGCCCACGCAATCACGACCTATAGACATGAAGGCACGAACTGGGTGAACCGCAGTTTGGCGTTCTACAACTCCCTCAGGAATCGAAAGAACAAATGTTGCAAGCCTCTCAAGACTCACGCATAAACAAAACTCCACGAGTTTGTGTATTCTGAATTCAATAAAAATAAGATCTGTCTTTTCATTGTCTAGTACAAGATATATATAGAGATAGGGGCGTTCAGCTTTGAGTAAATGGCTGCATGCACATGCTCTAGTGGATTTCGTGGCTGGTTCGCGCGTCTTTTCAGCTTCTAGCAGCAGTTACTAAAATGAGCATAACTCCTTATTAGGATATCCAAATAATGAACCATTTGATGGGCTGGAAAGTAGACTTGAAGACGCTTCCATCCACTTATAGAACACAGTCTAACTCCTTGTATTCTGTCCGCAGTGATGCTTGGAATTCGTACCATGTGTCAGTCATCTAGCTTCTGGTTGCATTCCCATGCTAAGGTGATGAACCTCCATTTTATTCATACACACCATAGGCTTCTTGGTTCAGATGTCCAGAGGCTTGAATCCATCTTGATCCCATGCTGGTTCATACACTCCATCATTCCTAAGGACATTGAAACAAGAACTCAAAAGCATAGGCTCATTCAACATAGACTGATTATTAAACATAAGGTTAGCGTTCACCTGAGAATGAATTTCCTTCTGCAATTGTTTAGCTCTACTCCTTGTAATTGGACCAGCTATATCAAGTGGAGTTTCATTTGAAGATGAGTGAATGCTAGGCATGTCCTCATTAGCCTCCCCCTCTTGAGAAGGAGTCGTCCTCGACTCAGGCTCACCAACAAATGGAAGCAAGTCTTTGACATTGAATGTTGTACTCACATTGGAATATTCAGGTGGCAGCTCAATTTTGTAAGCATAATCATTTATCTTTTGGAGTACCTTGAACGGACCATCACCCCGAGGAGATAACTTACTCTTACGCTGTTGGGGAAAGCGATCCTTTCATAGATGCAACCATACAAGATCTCATGGCTGAAATGGAACCTTCTTCTTACCTTTGTTTGCTTGCTTTGCATATTGTGCTGATTTCTTCTCAATATTCTTTCTTGTCTCCGCATGTAACCGCTTGATAAAGTCTGATCTTTTTGTGGCATCCAAGTTAACTTGTTCCTGTAATGGTAAAGGCAAAAGATCCATGGGAGTATGTGGTTTAAACCCATAAACAATTTCAAATGGACAAGAGTTTGTTGTAGAATGGACTGCCCTGTTATAAGCAAATTCGACATGTGGAAGGCAGTCTTCCCAGAGCTTCAAATTCTTTTTCAACACAGCACGCAACATGGTTGACAAGGTACGGTTGACAACTTCAGTTTGCCCATCCGTTTGTGGATGACAAGTGGTTGAAAATAACAACTTTGTGCCAAGCTTAGCCCACAATGTCTTCCAAAAGTAGCTGAGAAATATTGTATCCCGGTCTGAAATAATAGTCTTTGGAACTCCATGTAAACGAACAATCTCCCTGAAAAATAAATCAGCAACGTGTGAAGCATCATCGCTCTTATGACATGGGATAAAATGTGCCATTTTAGAAAAGCGATCTACAACAACAAAAATAGAATCCCTCCCCCTCTGAGACCGAGGTAACCCCAGAACAAAGTCCATAGATATATCTTCCCAAGGTACATGTGGAATAGGTAATGGAGTATATAAGCCATGAAAATGATAACCACTACGCAAATCTATCTTGGTGAAAATGATAGAACCACTCAATTCATCTAACATGTCATCAAGTCGTGGAATGGGATGGCGATATCGAACAGTTATAGCATTGATAGCACGACAATCAACACACATGCGCCAAGAGCCATCTTTCTTTGGGACTAAAAGAACGGGAACTGCACATGGTGATAAGGATTCACGAACATACCCTTTGTCCAAAAGCTCTTTTACCTGTCGCTGAATTTCCTTTGTTTCTTCAGGATTGGTGCGGTAGGCTGGACGATTTGGAAGCGAAGCACCTGGTACCAAATCAATTTGATGCTCAATTCCACGGAGTGGAGGAAGTCCAGCTGGTATCTCATCAGGAAAAACATCTTCGAAGTCCTGTAAGAGATCAAGAACAACACTAGGCAGCGATGAAGGTAAATCGTGAGTTGAAAGTAGGACCTCCTTGTGCAAGAGCACAAAGAATGGGGCTGTGGTGTTTCTCACTTCTCTCAAATCACTCTTGCTCACAAAGAGACACCCAGTGTGGCGTGGCTGTTTAGGATTGGCACGAGGCTTTATGTGGCTGGATGGGTTAGAACTCTCTCCCTTACTTGGGTTGGGGGTCTCACTCAATTTTCTTTTGTCTGATTCCTCTCTTTTCTTGCGAGCCATATCTCAAGTATGTATCTCCTCTGGAGATAATGGAACAAGAACCACCTTCTTGTCATTGTGAATGAAAGTGTATTTGTTAGACCGTCCAAAATGCACTGAATCCACATCAAATTGCCAAGGCCGACCAAGCAGCAAATGGCATGCTTGCATGGGGACAATATCACAATCCACCTCTCCATGATAATCACCAATGGAAAATGACAAACGAATCATGGCTGAAACCTTAACTGTCCCGGAATTATTCAGCCATTGCATATGGTACGGATGTGGATGGCGACGTGGCTGCAAACCAAGCTTCTCAACAAGCAAAGCACTAACAATATTATTGCAGCTCCCACCATCTATGATGAAACGGCACACTTGGCCTTGCACTTTGCATCGGGACTGAAATAAATTATGGCGTTGTCCTTGTTCAGCAGCAACAAACTGAGTGGAAAGAACTCTCCTAACCACCAAAGAAGGAGATGGTGTATTCAGTGTAGAAGGCTCGAAATCAGGAAAATCAGCAAGCAACTCATCAAAATCAGCACTAGTAATCTCGTCAGAAGATGGAGAAATAACATCTTGTAACATGTCATTGTGAGCAAAAGTTGGAATAGGTTGAATCGCTAAACAATTCAGACCTAGCTCCATTGTACCATCCTCTGCTGAATACTCACAAGTGTCAAGATTAAAATCTGAAAATACATTGGTAAACTCATCCTCCTCTTCACTTTGTGAATCATAAGAACCATCAGCAAGGGCAATAATAGTACGACGATTGGGACATTCAGCTTGTTTATGCCCATGACCACCACACTTAAAACACTCAATCTTGCTTGTCTTGCGTTGGGTGGCTGCAGTAGAAGAAGTGGGCTGATTTGAACTCACAGCTTTACCTTTCGTATCCAATTGTTTGGAAGAAGGTGGAATGGATCTATTTGTTCCACGAGATGAGGATTTGGGCGTTGCAGCTCCTTGCTGTTGGAATTGAGGAGTGACATCCCCTTGCTGTTGGGAATGACGCCATGAAGCATTGTATTTGTAAGACGTAGCAACTTGCCGTTCAGCCCTCTTTGCAAAATGAACCAACTCAGTGAGACAAGTGTAATTTGTCATATCCACTTTATCAGCAATGGGTTTATTGAGGCCAACCAGAAACCGAGCCATTGTTGATTCCTCATCCTCAGTTATCCCTGTACGAAGTAAGCACATTTCCAATTCCTGAAATATTCATCAACACTGCGAGTACCTTGCACAAGACGTTTTAGTTTCAAATGTAGATCACGAGAATAATATGCAGGAACAAAACGACGTCTCATTTCCCTCTTCATGTCTTCCCAAGTTATACGATCATGCCCAACTCTTTGATATTCAGTACGGACCTGATTCCACCAAGTTATGGCATAACCTTTAAACTCAATGGCTGCAAGCTTTGCCTTCTTTTCAGCAGGGTATTCATACAAATCAAATAGTTGCTCCACTTTTGTTTCTTTATTAAAAGTAATCATCAGCATTCTCCTTGCCGCTGAATGGAGGAATGGACACTTTAACCTTGCCCAAACCATCATCATTGTGACGTCATTCATGATGACGTTGACGGTGATCACCATAACAACCATGGGCTCCAAAACGGCCAAAGTTATCACCACCATGATCATCATATGCACCACGGCGACCATAAGGATCACCTCCATGTTCAGCACTATAATTTGAAAATGTTTCAGCATCAAGATCAGGAGGATGCCCAACAGGAACACGTCGTGCACGACCAAAACCAGCAGCAAATCCTCGGCCATGGCCACCTGCAAAGTTATCAAAACCAGCAGCGAATCCTCGGCCACGACCACCACCACCGCCACCGGCATGTTGATCATCATCCTCAATGTGTTCATCATCATGAGGTGGATGCTCCCCATGTTGCTGCTGTAGTGATCATTGAAGCGCTTGCATCCCTTGCATCAATTGTTGCATTTGTGCACGCACTTCCTGAATTTCTTGTGCAGACATAGTGTGAGAAGGGGAATCTTCATTTCCTGCCATGTTAGTAACAAAGAGAGAAAGTAATAGGACAAAATATATGTGGAATCATTCCCTCACCACTTACAAAACAAGTTCTTTCTCTCCCTGAAAAGAGCAAGAACCGGGGCTGCAATTTGTAGTGGAAGAGTGATTGTAACAGCGACGATGGTGCAACAACTCACGGTGCGTTTTAAGTGGAGCTTGGTGGGGTAATATGTAAGTGGAATGCGCTGATAAATGTAGTGATGCAAAACCGAATAATAATCCAAGAACACAAGTCTAAGTTGCTGAAAATAAAGGAAAAGATGCACAAAGAAAGGAACAAGATGTAGGAAGTGGATAGATGAACACCAATTGCACCAAACGAAACTTGTTGCTGCCCAAACCCCTTTTTGGTGTGCTGAACACAATTCTCTTTTATTTCTTTTCTTTCCTTTTTTTTTTGAACAAGAACTTGTTGTTTTCAGTCCTTCTTTTGACCAATATACATCTTTTCTTTTAAGATTTGTGACAACACAGCAAAACTTTCAACTGAGGGGCGCACAAGGATCAACCAAGATGGATGGTGCAGCACAAAAACAAGAAACTCGGGAGGGGAATATGTGGCGGGTAGAAAACAAGGGTGGGACGGGTGGGTATTTTTTTTGTTATATATATGCAGCAAGCAATGATGATCAGATCAAGGATGGGATGGAACAAAGATAACAGCTAGAACGATGAGGGGAAAAAATTCAGCAACTAGACAAATCTTAAAGGATTAAAACTCGATAAAGCAAACTACAAAATCAGTAGCACGTATGAATTTGGGCTGCAGGTTTTCTTTTTGGCTATTAGTGGACAGTAGGTATATAAAATCTATCCTACCAGAAACAAGAACAATCCTACTGAGGAAACAGAGGCTGTGATACCAGATGATATGCACACGTCTAGCAGCACGTGTAGCAAATTGTTGTGGCCCGATCTTCTCGTTGGATCTGCAAACTTGATAAATTGTCGCTGCGTGACCTGGTGAAGAGGCAGCGCACCGCGAGGCTGTCCACGCGATGAACTACCGAGACAATCACCCTTCCACGTAACAACGTAACAGCCCACGCAATCACGCCCTATAGACGTGAAGGCACGAACTGGGTGAACCGCAGTTCGGCGTTCTACAACTCTCTCAGGAATCGAAAGAACAAATGTTGCAAGCCTCTCAAGACTCACACATAAACAAAACTCCATGAGTTTGTGTATTCTGAATTCAATAAAAATAAGATCTGTCTTTTCATTGTCTAGTACAAGATATATATTGAGATAGGGGCGTTCAGCTTTCAGTAAATGGCTGCATGCGCATGCTCTAGTGGATTTCGTGGCTGGTTCGCGCGTCTTTTCAGCTTCTGGCAGAAGTTACTAAAATGAGCATAACTCCTTATTAGGATATCCAAATAATGAACCATTTGATAGGCTGGAAAGTAGACTTGAAGACGCTTCCATCCACTTCTAGAACACAGTCTAACTCCTTGTATTCTGTCTGCAGTGATGCTTGGAATTCGTACCATGTGTCAGTCATCTAGCTTCTGGTTTCATTCCCATGCTAAGGTGATGAACCTCCATTTTAATCATGCACACCATAGGCTTCTTGGTTCAGATGTCCAGAGGCTTGAATCCATCTTGATCCCATGCTGGTTCATACACTCCATCATTCCTAAGGACATTGAAACAAGAACTCAAAAGCATAGGCTCATTCAACATAGACTGATTATTAAACATAAGGTTAGCGTTCACCTGAGAATGAATTTCCTTCTGCAATTGTTTAGCTCTACTCCTTGTAATTGGACCAGCTATATCAAGTGGAGTTTCATTTGAAGATGAGTGAATGCTAGGCATGTCCTCATTAAAATGGTATTTTTGTAATTACAGAAAAACCTAGGGTTGTTTTTGTAAAATGTATTTAGATAGGAGGTAATTTCAAAATAAGTGAAGGGTAGTTTTGCAAACATGTTTTCTTATTTTGTTCCTTGTAAGAAAAAATATATATTTATTCAAAAGTTTCATTTGAAATGTAGGTGTTGAAGTGTGTAAAAATTTTGGATTAAGTGGTGAAAATAAGGGTATTTATGTAATTTTATAAAAGTATAAGTCTTTTTGTGCAAGTAGTTGATTTACAAAAGTAATTTTCAAAGTTACTCAGGACTAAAGTGTAAAAGGGCAAGTCATCATGACATGTCTATCCAACCATTATGACGAGTCTATCCCGTCATCATGACATGTCATAAAGTTTCACTCTTTAGGACAAAAGCAATTCAAATCCGACTTTTGTTCGAAGATTCACGTGTAAAAATATAAGTTTTGAGTTTTTGAACTTAAGCCCTAAAGCAATGTTGTAGAGTTTGAAAAACTCTCCAACTTTCATTTTGGCCATTTCTTCATTAGGATTTTAAATCAATGGGAAAATTTGCTTTACAAAAAAGCCCCTGCAGTTTTCTGAAATTGCGCATAAGTCCTTGGGGAAATATGTTCATCCTTCTCCTCTGTTTCTTTTCTCCCAGGCATCTCTATCCTTTTTCTATCCTCACCGGCAGCACCTCTCTGCTCCATTCTTATCCCCTTCCTCTCTCTCCCTTTCTCCTCCTCCACGCAGTGCAAGCGGGCGGCAGAGGCTCCAAGCTGGGTGCGGCCAAGGGCGGCCCGAGCGACGGCTCGGCGCGGCGCAGGAGGCGCTGGTGGCGGCGCAGAAGCCGGCGGCGCAGGCCTGAGCAGAGCGGCTACGCGCGGGCGTTGGGGCGAGCGGAGGAGCGGCTCGGCCGGGCGCGTGCGGCAGCTGCGGCAGCAGGCCCGAGCGGCGAGCGGCTCAGCGCGAGGGCAGCGCAGGCGGCTCGACGCGGCTTTGGGCAGCGGGCAAGCCCGAGGCGGCGGGCGCTGGAGCGCGCGCGGCTCGGCACGCGCGTAGGCGGCGGAGCAGAGCGGCTCGGCGGGCCGGCGCAGGAGTGAGGAGCGCACGGGCGGCGCCGGGCAGGAGCGTGGCGAGCGGCTGGTGGCGGCGGCAGGGGCGCGCTGGCTCAGGCAGGCGAGCAGCAGCGGCTCAGGTGATTCGAGCGGCGCTGGAGCAAGGGCGCGTGCGGCAACGCGGCAGAGCAGGAGCGGCGTGAGCTGAGCCGGTGAGCGCGGACGCAGGGCGTGGCAGTGAAGGATTTCTACACGAGTCGGTGCGGGCACCCGGGGTCAAACGACGGTGACGTCCTGGGTTTACTCCCCCACGACCTCCTGTGCAGATGAGCAACTACAGCACACACGCGGCACGGGCGTGCACGGATGGAGCTGAGGCACGGCAAGGCTGAGGCGAGCGCAGGCCTGGCAACAGGAGAAGGAAGAGGAGCTGTGTAGAGCGACGACGTGCAGAGAGATGACGTGCAGAGCGACAACGTGCAAGACAACGGCGTGCAACGCATAGCAGTGTCTCCGCTGGACGCGCTCAAGCCGCGACCGGGTCGGTATGCGGGGAAGTCACGCGCGGTGCGGGAGAAGCTACAGTGCGGCAGCTGCAAGCGGATCCGCACGGAGGCAGCGAGACCGCGCGTGGAGGACGTCGGAGGCCGTTAAAGGGAAAGCAGCGGATGAGATCAAGCGGCACTGCGGACTGCTCGCGAAGGATATGGAGATGGCCCCGGTGCGAGCGGGCTTCGGTTCTCGCGAAGGCAGAAGGGGCGAGTGTGGCGCGGCTAAGCGAAGGCGGAGGTCCGGGCCGAATTGGACTAGCGCGTCCGCAAGTGTGGAGCGGAAGCGTTCTGCCCGCGGCGGTGGTAGGCCGATTCGGATGGCGTCGCAGCTAGTGGAAAAGGCGGCAGAACTACACCTTGTGCGAGCGAGAGTGACGCACAGGAGCTGCAGCCAGGTACGGCAGCCCTGCAAGTGACTGCATGGGCATACCGGATGTGTTTCTGCAGTGCATGTGCATGAAGAGAAGACTCAGCCCGTGAGTCAGAAAACCCTGAGGTTTGCGGAAGAGATGGCATAGCGAACCAATCCAGCCCTATCGGCTTCTTCCATGAGTCCACGACATCCAGCAACTCCTATTCTTCACCGATCATTCGAGCAAGACCACAAATCACCGTGGGGATTACCTCTTCGGCCATTCTCTACCCACTATAATCCCCGGCGAGCTTCTTCGTCACCCATGGAATCTCGTCATCGTCGAGCTCATCTTATCGCCGATTCTGTTCATTGCGGGAATTCACTTTCCGCCCATTCTCTTCCACAACCAAGGCTACCCCAAGGTTTGCCCCGATTCACTGAATCTTCCTAATGCCGGCGACTCCTTTGCCGGAATATCATCGTTATCTTCCTGTTCTCTGTTTTCCCCCGACCAGGGACTTAATTGCTTTGGTTTAGAAAGTTTTAGGGTGTTCTTTATAAAATTTCCACAGCTTTCTTTATTTCAAATCAGTGAACTTCTACATTTCATAGGTTTTCATAAGAAGTTCATAAAAAAATACAAAATCAGTTTTGTTTGAACCTTTAGGTCAAAATCTACAAGTTTATGTTGTGATCTTGAATTGAAGTCTTTGATTTGTAATCTAGGTTAACTATTAGGGAATGAATGCTTTATTGTACTTTATATTGTATGCTTGTGTTATAGCTAAAGAGTAAGCCATAGAATACATGTCTTAAGTAGAGATGTGTGATATCTAGTTAATCCTCTTACCCGAGTGCTCATGTCCCTACCATCAAGACTTTGTCCTTCTCTTGATTGCAGTCTCCTTAAAGTCCTTTCCGTATAAGGATCCCTGTTAGTTTGTATGTATCTGCTGCTTAGCTAATACGTCTCGACAGCTATGCTTCAGTGTCAGGTTATCAACCCAGCCACTTAGCATCCGTTTTCTTTGAGTCTATGATGTTTCTGCGTAACAGCTGTCAGCCGATACATTTCTTTTGATATGTTTCTACTATCGGCTGGTTAGCTGATACGGTTGTTATCTTTCTAATATCGGCTACCGCCGATACAACTCTTTTGTTCTGTCCTACATCGGCTGCACATAGTCGATGTACCGGAGATGCACACACAATCTTAGGACTCTTGCTATCGGCCGACCCAAGCCGATTTTGGTTGCTTTTCCATATCGGTCAAACACGGCTGATCGATCCCTAGTTTCCCCATCCTTATCCACATACTTCTATCAGTCGATTTATCGACTGAGAGGTCGGCTTTATCCTTATCGCTCACATACCCTTAACCACACTCCAATCGGCTGTACGTCACTCAATAGTTGTGCTGACGTAATCGAGTCGATACAACCACACCTAGTTACCTAGGATAACACTTAAGTACATCTCAGTCAAGACACAACTGTTTTAGGAATCATCCCTCTGCTAAAGTGATCGGTGTTTTCATCGATCAATCAGGAAACCGGTGCACCTGTCAATCGACTACCCACACCAAAGTACACAACCCTCGATCAGTAAGATCGCACAGTAGACACGCCTCTATTAGACACGACCAAAGCCTATCTATCGGCTATACCTCCGTTGTTTCCAGTCGGCTCTGTTGTAACCCTCAACAAGTAGCCGATTCTAATTAGTTGTCCCTCTAAAGCTCGGTCTAAGTTTAGCTCAAATCTTTCTGGATGTTATGTGAGTAGTATGTTAAAAGAGTGTTGAATTACAATTGTATTGTGAAGTAAGGTAGTTTTATGTGCACACTTTGAATGAAATGTTGCATTGCATGTAGATACGACTACTTCGGTAGACGGTACCCACAAGATCTCCCAGGAGTCTGCAGAGGATGTTTCTGAAGACCAAGTGAATGTCACCAAAGGATTGCCTGAAGCCCCGAACCAAGTTCGGAAGATAACAACACTAACATCTCTGACTTCAGTCCCACCAGTAAAGGCAAGCCCCGGACATAAACCCTATTTTATTTACACTGCACCTATGTTATTTATATCTATCTTTGCATTACGTTCTTAGGAATTGCTTGGAACCCTAGACGCATAAATCCTAGGAACCAATGTACTGTACCTGAGTCCTTACCGTGTAAATGCTCTGCTAATAAGACCGGTAGAAGTCGGGTGATTTCGTGTCACTCGCGCGATATAGGAGTTGTAATGCTTACATTCCTGTTACCACTATAAGGATGACGGACGGGGTTATGTGCAATATCTTAGAAGGGAATGATACCCCGTCCGTGTTGTTAAAATTTTGATAAGGTCGCAGTGTGTGGTGATCGGGGTTAAGCGTTTGAAAGTACTAACCACATGCCGTGAGTTATGGGTAAGCGGTAAGCCTAGTAGCCAATCGGCCCGAGGAGTGGACATACCTCCCACCACATGTATTTGGTTCTTTTGGTTACTTGATTCGATGTGTGGGAATACGTGTTGCAAGGGCAACCAGGAATACAGGTTTTGTAGTCGCGCTACAGACGTATGTCCTACACTTTGGTAGTGCGTATGGTCCTGCAGTCGCTTGTGGTGGACCTGTCCACGAGTTGGAATGAAAGGCAAACGGTTGCTTTGGAACTATCGTTGGATGTTCCAAGCGTGTGAGTTAGGTTTACCTTGCAAGTTTAAATTCGATTTAGAATCGTCCGCTTCTCACGAAGATTGAGCCTGCTTGATCCCTTTGTCACATAGTGTAACAAGAGCAATTATATGGTTATCAAAGATGATGTTTGACCAAAGATTTTACCATGCTTGAATAGCTATAGGTGCTCATCTAGATTGAATAATCACATAGAATTTGAAAGCTAAAAGTTGACATTAAGGATCTACCCTTTAACGCTTTTTAGCTGAAATTAAACCCAGAACCATTTCAAGCTTTCATGAGTCTAGTTATGGGCTAAAGTATACCCAATCTCGGGTAAGCCTTGCTGAGTATTAGTATACTCAGCCTTGCTAGTTATACGTTTTGCAGGTAATATCTTGAAGACCCTACTCTTCCCTTGCCTTGGCCCTGTGCTCTTCCAGAAGATTGGTCCGTGGAATGGGATCCGTCCCTGGCCAACATTGGTGATCTCGAGTGATGTCGTGTCAGGGCTTAGCATGACATCCGTCTTGACGACGTGCTGTAATCATCGCGTATGTTTTCCGCTGCTAAAAACCATAACTTTAACAGTTTGTAATGTTTTCTCTAAATCTAGAACTTCGTTCTGCTTAAGAAACTCTTGTATTATAATTTCCTGTGATGTAAAATATGATGGTGACTGTATCTCTAGACTCACCTTCATGTGAGGTAACCTTATTTGACCCTGTGTATCGGTGGTTTATCGGGACGTTACCCAACAGGCCAAGGGATTATACCGTTTGAAGCACGTTGGAGCCCTCAGAAATGGACTCACGTACTTGAGCCGGTATAATTCAGGTTGGTTCTGCCACAGGCCCCTTCAGTAAACTATGTGTAGTACTAATCGAGAACTAGTAAACGGAGTGTTACTGGAAGTGTGGAAGTGATGCCCCTTTAGTAAACTATGCGTAGTACTAGTCAAGAACTAGTAAACGGAGTGTTACTGGAAGTATGGGAGCGAGGCCCCTTCCGTAAACTACATGTAGTACTAGCCGAGAACTAGTAAACGGGGTGTTACTGGAGGTATGGGAGCAAGTTATTGAAGCAAAGAGCACCAGCCTTCACGACGCCCCCACGATCAACCTCAGGAAGAAGATCAATGATGGCCGCGACACGCGGTGTGTTATCGAAGCAAGGAGAAGGGACCGTATCGACAAGTACCACCATGACGATGACAACGACTGTTTTCCCGCCTTCACCTCCAACATCACCAACAAATCCTATCCCAAGGAGTTCAAACCAGCCGAAATCCCCAAGTACGATAGCAAGCAGAACTCGCGCTAGTGGATCCGATGCTACTCCGTTGCCATCGAGGTTTCAGGGGGATCCAACTCCACCAAAGGTCTCTACTTCCCGGTAGCTCTGGAGTCCGCACCCCTCACTTGGCTTGAAAGCCTCAAGCCAAATTCCATCGACTCTAGGGCGGACCTCAAGCACCTCAAGCGGGCCTTCATCGACAACTTCCAAGGATCCATGATCAGAGCAGACACTCGCCACGATCTATCCTAGGTGAAGCAAGAGATGAACAAGACCCTGAGGTCCTACACTCGGTGTTTCTTCGAGATGCGCACCACCATCGCCAACATCACTGACTAGGACATCATCCGCTGCTTCCAGAATAGGTTCTTCTCGAAGCACATGTACCACAACTTCGGACGCAATCGCCAAACTACTGCCGTGGAGCTAAGTGATATGATGGCGCGGTAGGCTAACCAGGAGGACGAGGAGAACGACCGCTTCCCCAAGCGCAACAGTGACAAGCAGGGCAATGGCAACGGCCACTTCGACAAGAGCCACCGGAACCACTCGAGGGACCCCTGAAAGTGCAAGCTAGACCAAGAAGTCACAGTTGTTGAGCGCGACCCGCGTAGCAAGAAGTCGGGGAACAATGACACACAATTTGAGAAAGTCTTGCACAAATAATGCCCTATGCACCCAATGTCGCGACACATGCTCTTCGAGTGCGTCAGCCTCCACAAGTCACTCAATGCCCACCCCTCCCTCAAGTAGGAAAATGAAAGGACCAGGAGGACGACAGTGAGGGTGACAAGTTGGGGGCTCAAAACTTCCAGGATCCCAAGAATGTCGTCAATGTCATCTTCAGCGGAGACGGTGGATTCCCCTCCAAGTGTGCGTAGAAGTTGACCCTGCGGGAAATCCTCTCTATAGAGCTAGCCACGCAAAAGCCTTTGAGATATAGTGAGGTCCTGATCTCCTTCTCCAGGGATGACCAATGGACCAGCTTCTCCGAGCTAGGAAAATTTTCGCTTGTTCTAGATCCTATCATGGCGGGCTCACAGCTGACCTGTGTACTCATCGACAGCGGGAGCGGCCTCTACTTGATTTTCGCGAGTGCTCTGAAGAAGATGGGCTTGGACATCTCCAAGATGCTTGCGCCTAGCAGAGCTCCTTTCTATGGCATCATCCTAGGAAATGTGGCTACACCACTCGGCTCAGTGGTCCTGCCAGTCACCTTTGGGACGAAAGGTAACTACCGCACTGAGTACATCAAGTTCGAGGTGGCTGACTTCGACTCGTCATATCATGCCATCCTAGGCAGACCGGCACTGGCCAAGTTCATGGCTGAGCCCCACTACATCTACCTACTATTCAAGATGCCAGGCAAGATAGACGTACTCACGCTCCGTGGCGACCTGAAGAAGTCCTATGACTGCGACTAGGAGGTGATTGAGTACGCCACAACATCATACTTGCCAGAGCCGTCTACTGAAGTACTCACGGCCGCACAGAAGCTGACCAACTCAGGATGGAGATCTCCAGCTAGCGGCCTAACCAGTCGAGGGTTAAACCCAACACCAGCGACGTCGGCATCAAGGCCATCTAGCTGCAAGAAGGCGACCCGTCCAAGGCTACTTTGATCGGGGGTGGCTTGGGTGAAAAATAGGAAAGCGTGCTCGTCAGTTTCCTTAGGGCTAACCGAGACATATTCACATGGAAACCAGTGGATAGGCCAGGGGTTGCCAAAGCGTTGATTGAGCATTGCCTAAAAGTTGACCCTAAAGCCACTCCGAAGAAGCAACGACTACAACGCTTTGCCCTTGACAAGAGGGAGGCTATCAAGAAGGAGCTAGCAAAACTACTCGCGGCTAGTTTTATTAAAGAAGTGTAGCACCTTAAGTGGTTAGCTAACCCTGTACTAGTCTTGAAAAAGAATAATAATGAATGGAGGATGAATGTGGATTATACTGATCTCAACAAACACTGCCCGAAGGACCCCTTCGCGCTCCCACGCATCGACCAAGTCATTGACTCTACAGCTGGCTGCATCCTGCTCTTCTTCCTCGACTTCTACACGGGCTACCATCAGATAGCTCTCAAGGAAGAAGATCATATCAAAATGGCATTCATCACCCCCTTTGGAGCACACGCATACACTACAATGTCATTAAGGTTGAAGAACGTAGGAGCCACCTATCAACAGGCCATCCAACTGTGCCTTGCGGACCAGCTACATCGCAATGTTGAAGCTTACATGGATGACATGGTCATCAAGACCAGATCGCACGACGAGTTCATCACTGATCTCGAGGAAACATTCAACAGCTTGCGGAAGTTTCATTGGAAGCTTAACCCGACGAAGTGCGTCTTTGGCGTGCCATAAGGAAAACTACCTGGTTTCATTGTTAGTCACCGAGGAATTGAAGCAAACCCGGAGAAGATCACCGCCATCACAGCCATGGATGCTCCACAGACTATCAACGACGTCCAGAAGCTCACAGGCTGCATGGCAGCCTTGAATAGATTCATCTCCCGACTTGGAGAATGGGGACTACCCTTCTTCAAATTGCTCAAGCACTACACCAAATTCCAGTTGACCGAGGAGGCAAAGTAGGTGCTACAAGATCTCAAGCACCATTTGCAGTCGCTCCCCATCCTGACGGCTCCCCAACCAGGCGAGAACCTGCTACTCTACATCGCCCCGACTACTCACGTTGTTAGTACGGCAAACATGGTGGAACGCAAGGAGGAAGGCCACATCTTCGGGGTGCAGCGACCAGTCTACTTCATTAGCGAAGTCCTTTCTGAATCCAAGGTTCATTACCTGATAATTTAGAAACTATTTTACGGTATACTCATCACCTCCAGGAAGCTTCACCATTAGTTCGACGCATACAACATCTTGGTCATCTCCGATTTCCCATTGGCGGATATCCTCCACAATCGGGACGCCACCAGGTGCATCTCTAAGTGGGCAGTGGAGCTAGGAGCTCTCACCCTCAACTTCAAGCCCCGAATGGCCATCAAGTCGCAGGCACTAGTCGATTTCATGGTGGAGTGGTGATAAAACCAAGTGGAAGACCCAACCAACCAGCCAGAGCATTGGGTCATGTACTTTGATGGCTCACTCAAGCTCGGTGGCAGTGGCGCGGGAGCACTTTTCATCAGTTCAAGAGGAGAACAACTCAAGTAAGTGGTCCAAATATTATTCGAGGTCTCTAACAACGAAGCCGAGTATCAGGCATTGTTGCACGGGCTACGCCTGGCAGTCTCTCTGGGCATCAAGCGACTACTCGTCTACGGTGACTCCTTACTGGTAGTCCAACAAGTCAACAAGGAGTGGGATGTCAACAAGGACACCATGAACGCGTACGTTACGAAGATACGCAAGCTCGAGAACAAGTTCTCGAGGTTGAAAATCCACCATGTGATTCGCGACAACAATATGGGAGCGGATGTGTTGTACAAACTGGGTTCTGATCGAGCTAACGTTCCACCGGGAGTTTTCGTTCATGAGTTGCATCACCCTTCCATCAAGGCACCAGACTCAAGTTCCATCGCTTAGGGTCCAAAGGAACCCGACTGAGAGGTCTTGATGATCGAGGTCGACTGGAGGGTGACCTTCATCGACTACATCCAGGAGCACAAACTACCCCCCGGTGTCAACCTAAAAAGCACTGAAGCTACTCGCATTCTAAGGCGTAGTAAAAGGTATGTTCTAGTCGGGGGTAACCTGTATAAGCGTGGATCAGCGTCAAGCAAACTCATGAAGTGTGTCCGCACGGAGGAGGGCAAAGTGATACACCAAGAGATTCACGAAGGCGTGTGCGGGAACCACGCGGCTTCTCGCACACTAGTCGGCAAGGCTTTTAGATCTGGTTTCTACTGGCCGACTACTTTGGCAGACACCGAAGCACTCATTCACCGGTGTACAAACTGCTAGTTCTTTAGCAAGCAGCCCCATGTTCTGGCTCACAATCTTATCACCATACCACCTTTATGGCCGTTTGCATGCTGGGGCCTGGACACGATAGGGCCCCTAACTACCACGTCGGCTGGTTTTGCACACGTGTTGGTGGCCATCGATAAGTTTACCAAGTGGATCGAGTACAAGACAATTACAACGCTCTCTGCAGATCGAGTGGTTACTTTCATCTGCGACATCCTACACCATTTTGGCTTCCCCAACACCATCATTACGGATCTCGGATCAATTTCCACTCGCATCAGTTCTAGGATTTCTATGAACGCTGTTCTATTGAAGTCAAATAGATTTCAGTGGCTCACCCGCGGGCCACCGGCCAGGTTGTGCGTGCTAACAGCTTGATTCTTGATGGATTGAAGAAAAGACTTTATGATGAGAACAACAAAAAGTGTCAGACCTGGGGCTACGGGACTGTGTACATAACGTAGTTTAAAAAAGATTAGGAGATAAAGCCTGTCTTATCTCTTATTTATGTTGTTTCCTACTCATTTGAGTAGGAGATAAAGCTAGTCGGTACAGAAGGGAACTACTCGAGTTATACTCGAGTACGATTCCTTGGCTAGTATTGGTTAGGATTCATGTAACCCTGACCTCCCAGATATATAAGGGAGGGCAGGGACCCATTCAAAACAGAACATCAACACCCAAGGCAATACAAACCACCATACAGGACGTAGGGTATTACGCACCTCGCGGCCCGAACCTGTCTAAGTCTTGTGTTCCTTGCACCTTCGAGTTTCTGATCTCAGCGTCTCCTCACCTAAACTTACCACCTTGGGTATACCCTTCGGTGGGCAGCCGGTAAAATACCGACAGCTGGCGTGCCAGGTAGGGGAGCGCATCGAAGATCCACCGGCAAACTCGATGGCATCTTTCCAGTTCACCAGGTCAGTACCTTCTCAGGGTACAATGTTTGTTTTTGGCTCGTGGGTCTGCGTCGCAGATGGTGCGGGCAGTTTCCGTCAATTCCTCATTGACATGAAGCCGAAAACTCCCGCGGTGGGTTCTCATAGCGATCTCGACAAGTTCGTTGATGATCTCGATGACTTGTCAATTCATGGATCCGCTACAAGGACCGAGGAGAAGTCTGCTTCCAGCGTTACTTCATCCAACGCTGCAGCAAACTTTCTTAGGTTGGACTCGTTCCAATCTAAGGACTCGCGTAGCCAATCTCGACTCGGTCTACGCAATTTGGCCACTGGTCTTCAGGAGGCCAACATCTCCGAGTCCCTCTCCACATTGGAAAAGGACTTGGACTCTCTGCTCCAACTCGGGAAGCCCGAAGCCACCGCACGTCGGGGGGCTTCGGGTTGTTTCGGTGCCAACGGTCTGATGATCACTTCCACTCCGGAGGGGCATTTCGTGCATTGGAAGGGCATGAAACTTTCTGATCTACTCGAGGCCGAAGACTGACTTGTGGCACACCTCGAGCCTTTGCCTTTTCAGGAGGGTGGGCCGTTAGCCACCGTGGCGGAGGAGTCGACCGAGCTAGTCAACACGAGCTCCGATGAGCTCATCTCACACCAGGTACTGATGGCGGAAGAAGGCGAGGATGATGGCGACTTACCGATCATCGACTTTGATGTGGTGTCTAAAGATGAGGCTACAGCCAACGCCGGCAATGAAAATGACGCCGATCGTGAGGCACGGAGGACAAGGAACAGAGCTCGTGCAGCCCGTCGAAGGAGGGTCAATGAGCGCATGTGATCCATGCATTGCGAGCTTGACACCGAATTCGCTGTCGTAAGCGAGCGAGGCTTCAGGACTCCAGTGGCCAACATCGCTAGGGTTACGGCCATACTCGAGCGTAGTAACGATCCAAACGTGCGTCAAACAGTTCGTTACGCTCAGAGGGCATGGATTCAGCTTGATTAGCAAAACCCGGCGTCTACCCTCAGGGAGGAGCACGTGGGCGAAAGCCGAAGCCAGGCCCATAGTCAAACAGCAGGTGGCCGTCCTCGACCTCAGCGCAACAACAACAACAACAACGCTCGTAGGAGTCAGGCCCCTGGTGGGAGGCAGTAGCCACCTCCAGGGGGTAACCCGTGACAGGCCAATCATCGGCCTCCTCCAGAAGACTTGCGCCAGCGAATCAATGAAGGACGCGATGCGTGGTCCGTGATCTATTCCAGGCGCAAAGAGCGCAAAGTAGTCGAGACGGAAGTACGGACTGCAGCCACTGTTTTCCAGCTTTCTCTGCACGGTTTAGCAATTACAAGTACCCTGAGGGCTTCAAACTGATCGGCATCACCAAGTATGATGGCAAGCAAGCTCCTTAACAATGGCTATGTTGCTACTCCACCGTCATTGAAGTCGCGGGGACTCCAACATCACCAAGGCCGTCTACTTCCTGATGGCTTTGGACCCTGCGCCGCTCACATGGTTGGAGAGCCTCAGCAACAACTCGATCGAATCCTAGGAGCGGCTCAAGAAGGTCTTCATCGACAACTTCCAGGGGGCGATCACTCGCGCAGGTACTCGTCACGATCTTGTGCAATGTAAACAGGAACGTAACGAGTTCCTACGGTCCTATACACGCTGTTTCTTTGATGTCCGCGCTACCATTGCGAATATCTCAGAGGAAGACATCATCGACTGCTTCTACAACGGCATCACTGACCCAGGCATCTACAGAGACTTCGGGCGGAACAGGCCAAAAACTATTGCGGGACTTCATGACATGATGCACAACTGGTCCGAGCAGGAAGAGAAGATGCGGGAGGAGTTCCCGAGGCGCAATGATAGCAACCTGAGGCATCCAAATGACAACCGCAATGACAAGAGCCAGCGGGACTATTCGGGTTCATCCCGAAAATGCAAGCCAGATGATCTCATCGTGGCTGTGGATCATCCCTCGCGAGGCAAGAAGTCAACAATGTAGGAAGAGTTCGAGAAGCTCCTGCAGAAGAAGTGCCCATGGCATCCAGGTGCCAATCATCCGGCAATTGATTGCTACCACCTCCAGAGGACATTCAGCAATCCCGATGGTGGCAAGAAGAACAAGAAGCCAGTGGACAAAGAACCCGAAGATGACGACCAAGGGGACCAAGCACACAACACAAAGTTCCAGGATGCTTCGAAGACCGTCAACGTCATCTTCGGGGGAGATGGAGACTTCAGTTCCAGGCGGGAACAAAAACTGCTCCTCCGGGAGATCATGTCCGTCGAGCCGGCGATACCACGACCACTCCGTTGGTCGGAGGTCCCCATCTCATTTTCCCGTGATGACTAGTGGACAAGCTTCTCGGAGCCCAGTATGTTCCCCCTGGTCCTGGATCCGGTGGTGGCAGAAGTTAGGCTCACCAAGGTGCTCATTGAAGGCGGGAGCGGTCTCAACCTCATCTTCGCCAGCACTTCGAGAAAGATGGGTCTGGATGTCACGGACATGCTGGTTCCGAGCAAGTCTCCTTTCTACGGCATCGTCCCAGGTAATGCGGCACACCCACTTGGCACGGTGGTTCTTCCAGTCACCTTCGGCACGAGGGGGAACTACCGCACCGAGTTCATTAAACTCGAAGTTGCTAACTTCGAATCTTCTTATCATGCCATATTGGGTCGACCGGCACTCGCCAAATTCATGGTAGTACCGCATTATGTTTATCTGCTTCTCAAGATGCTAGGTCAAAGTGGAGTACTCACTCTCCGAGGCAATTTGAAGAAGTCATATGATTCCAACCAGGAGGCGATCCAGTATGCTTCAACTACGAGTGTGCTAGATGCTTCAGGGGAAGTACTCGCGGCCGCGTAGCAGCTCTCCTAGGCCAGGCTGGAGATCCCTTCAAGAAAGGCCATAAGGTCGAGCATCCAGTCGACTGATGACGTGGCCCTCAAGTCGATCCAGCTCTAGGAGGGTGACTCATCCAAGACCGCCGTCATCGGTGTGGGCTTAGATGAGAAATAGGAACTCGCGCTTGTCAGTTTCCTCCTGGCTAACTGAGACATATTCACGTGGAAACCAGTGGATATGCCAGGGGTGCCCAGGAAACTGATTGAGCATAGTCTGAATATACACCCACAAGCTGTGCCCAAAAAGCAACGCCTTCGAAGATTTGCTCACGACAAGCGTGAGGCAATTAAATGGGAAATAGCTAAACTCCTCGCGGCTGGCTTCATTAAAGAAGTGATTCATCCAGAGTGGGTAGCTAATCCCGTCCTTGTAAGGAAAAAGAATAATGAATGGAGAATGTGCGTTGATTACACCAATCTCAATGAGCATTGCCCAAAGGATCACTTCGGGCTACCGCGCATTGATCAAGTCATCGACTCAACGGCGGGCTGTGTACTACAGCAGCTCTTAAAAATGCTTTCAGAATAAAAATTTGCTTAACTAAAGAGTTTATAAATTACGTTGGACTTGTTAAGGTTTGTGCTTAGATCGTAAAGCCCTAAGGGTTTATATGGGAGTTATCAAGTGGCTACTAATATATATATATATATAGTACTACTCTAACTTCCAGCACTACATTTTTGTACAAAACTTACTTTCAAGCACAATCAACCTTATATTCTGTAATGACGCAATCGACAATGAGGTATGAGGATAAGGATCCTCAGCCAACTGAGAGAGCTTGGCCTTCCCGTCGGTGATGCGAACCGAACGTTGTTTCTCAAACAGTGGCCTACTTGAGATGCTGCCAATATACCAGTGATAAGTTGATTATATTGGAAGTATATGGTTAGGCACAGGGTATGGTGATCGCTGTTCATACCCCATTTTATACGGTACCCCGTGAATATGTTGCAGATGTAACGTATGTTAACGTCGTCCGTATGGCGGGAATTGTACGGATACTGTTTTTATAGTAAACAGTAATGTTTGGGGATGCTTTCACGATGTGCTGGCATGAAAGGTTCGTGATATACAATTGTGGTTTTCTGCAGGTACCTTAACCATGATTAATAGGTTGAGACGGATAGGATTTATCGACTAGTTATTATAGAGAGAGACGTATGTATTGTGCCACCGAAATTAACCACGTAAGTCCAAAGATATTTGGCAGTTGTTTTTGGTTGTGAGGTCGAATAGTCTGTGCATGCATGCTCATGATTAAACAAAGTAAATTAAAAGGCTTCTTGTTATAAGGATAGCTAGAGTGTTGCTTATCATAAGTATAGTCTTAAAATGGTCATACAGACAGCCTTAGGGTTTAGTATCTCGGCATCTTTGTTTCATCATTAAGATCTATAAAATCCATCTGATTTCTAGTCTCTACTATTATCAGAATCATGGCGGATCTTCCGAAGATCTTTTGGGACCACGAGGGACATGCTCATACCAATGCCTTGCATTGGGAGGGTTTTCCACGTCTTTTGTGGGAGTCACTTCAATTATTTTGCTACACAGAGCCCCCGCAATATGATGGAGTTGAGTATAGTGAAGAGGGTGTTCCTTGGTGCAGAGTGAAGATGACTATCCCTCAACATCCTTTTCGTTCTCTGTGGCAGCCCATTAAGATTGATGTGGTTAGTTTTCGCCTCGTTGACACTATAGAAGCAGCAGCCCTTGAAGCTATCAACAATTTCTGTGACCAACACCCAGAAGAAGTTGCCGCGTATCCTATTGGCCTATTCACTGCTTTGGATTCTCATGACCCCGAGTGGGTTTTTCGGGTATCACATTATGGCCATTTGCTGGGAGATTTGGCTGAAGAAACGTTTTGTACTATGATCAGATTCATGAATGCACAGCACCACTATCAGATACTTCAGCACCGCGGTATGAATCAACTGACCAGCATAGCTCAAAGTCATCATAGAAACATTGACCAACGGGTTACTCAAATTGAAGAGCTCCAAGCCACGATCACTGCCAAAGATCATATTATCTGTGGCAGAACCAACCTGAATTATACCGGCTCAAGTACGCGAGTCCACTCCAGAGGGCTCCAACGTGCTTCAAATGGTATAATCCCTTGGCATGTCGGGTAACGTCCCGATAAACCACCGAATACAGGATCAAATAAGGTTACCTCACACGAAGGTGAGTCCAGAGATATAGTCACCATCATATTTTACATCACAGGAAATTACAATACAAGAGTTTCTTAAAGCAGTACGAAGTTCCAAATTTAGAGAAAACATTACAAACTGTTAAAGCTATGGTTTTTGGCAGCGGAAAACATACGCGATGATGTACAGCACGTCGTCAAGACGGATGTCATGCTAAGCCCAGGCACGACATCACTTAGGGCCATCAGTGTTGGCCGGGGACGGATCCCAATCCACTGACCAACCTTCTGGAAGAGCACAGGGCCAAGACAGGGGAAGAGTAGGGTCTTCAAAGACTTTACCTGAAAAACATAAAACTAGCAAGGCTGAGTATACTAATACTCAGCAAGGCTTACCCGTTTCATGGTATACTTAGCCATGTAACTAGACTTATGAAGGCTTGAAATGGTTTTGCGGTTTAGTTTCAGCTGAAAGGCAATAAAGAGTAGGTCCTTAATTTCAATTTTTGGCTTTCAGGTTCTAGTTGATTATCCATTCTAGATAAGCACCTATAACTACTCAAGCAAGGTAGAGCCATTTTACGGCATACCTCAGTGTTATTCATCATATAGTTGCTCTTGTTACTCTGTGTGATAAAGGGATCAAGCAGTCTCAATCTTCGTGAGAAGCGGACAATTCTGAATCGAATTTAACCTCGCAAGGTAAACCTAACACACACGCTTGGAACACCAAAGGGTCGTTCCGAAGCAACCGTTTACCTTTCATTCCGACTTGTGGACAGGTCCACCACAAGCGACTGCAGGACCATACGCACTTCCAAAGTGCAGGACATACGTCTGTAGCGCGACTACAAAACCCGTATTCCTGGTTGCCCTTGCAACACGTATTCCCACACGTCGAACTAAGTAACCAGAAGAAGCAAGACGAGTGGTGGGAGGTATGTCCACTTCTCGGGCCGATTGGTTACTAGGCTTGCCGCTTACCCAAAACTCACGGCATGTGGTTAGTACTTTCAAACGCTTAACCCTGATCGGCACACACCGCGACCTTAACCAATTTAACAACACAGACGGGGTATCATTCCTTTCCATCATACTGCACATAACCCCGTCCGTCATCCTTATAGTGATTACAGTAATGTAAACATTACAACTCCTATATCGCGCGAGTGACAGGAAATCACCCGACTTCTACCGGTCCTATTATCAGAGCATCTATTCGATATGAACTCAGGTGCAATACATTGGTTCCTAGGATTCATGCATCTAGGGTTTCATTTCATCTCCTAGACTTAATGCAAGCTATAATATGTAAATATAAGATTGCATAATGTAGTAATTTGAAATACTGGGTTATGCACCGGGGCTTGCCTTCTTGCACGAGGTTGGGGCAGTTAGTATTTTCCGAACTTTGGTTCGGTACTTCAGTTAGACTTTCGACGGCGTCTTCGGGGTCTGCAGGAATTTCCACGGCTTGGTCCGCGATCAGCTCGTAATCACCGTCGGCGAGAGTAGTCGGGTCTACATGATATGCAAGGATATAAATTAAGAAATGCATAGTTTTTTTTACTTTATTTCACGATAAGCTGCAATCCCTAAAGGCTAACACTCAAGAACTTATGGTACAAAAAGGGATCTAAGTTTTGAATCATTTACATTCAACTTATGACTATAGCATTGATTTAATTGAAAACAAGAATTAAAATATTTCAAGTTTAAATTAAATTCAAATTTGAATGTAAACCTTGGATAATTAAAGTTATAAAGTTTTGAAAATTTAAACATAGATCAATTGCATACTTTAAAAGATTATGACCAAGAGATCTAGTTAGTTAAGCTTTAATGGGTATACTTAGCTAATTCTACTATAAAACAAATTGAGTTGATCAACTTAAAAGAATTTAAATTACAAAACAAAATTAGGTTTGAAAATTCCACATCAATTTATACTTAATCTCTAGAAATTGCATACCAAAAATCATGATCAACAAAGTTAACATGTAGGAGCTATGGACATTATACTCCCTTATCTTAGATTTACAATAGATTCAAAAATACTTAGATTCAAACCAAACTCATTTAACAAAAGTTGTAGGATTTAAAATCTAGTTTCCAGCAAAATTGGTTTGACAATATTTGGAATTTCCTACAATTTTCTATTTAATTTACAAGCCAGTAGCACTACTCACATGAAATAACACCAACATTTACACAGAGATCCCCAAACAGCACTGTTCTTATGAGTCTAGAACTTTGCAGAAAACCCCCTGAACTTGTTCCAATTGTTGCATGAGGTCCTTCTTGTGAACTGGGAGCAGAGAAGGCGCTTGGGGGGGGGGCTCGGTTCCGGTGGAAGAAAGCCATGCCGGCGGCCGAGGGGGGTCGAGCAGCTCACTGGGAGCCCTTTTTGGGGGTCAACAGGCGAGGAGGAGGGCCAGAAGGAGGTCTTCGGAGTTGGGGGGGTGGAGCTCAGGGGGGGCGGGCTGCTCTGACCGACCGGGCAGGAGGCATCTGGGGGCTGCCGGCTGGCGCGAGGCCGCGGAGGCGCCGAAGCGTGCTGCCGTGCTGGCGTCAAGGCATGGCGGCACGGAGGCGAAGTGAGGCGCGCATGGCCTGCGCGGCGAGGGAACCTGGGGAAGCAGGGCCCACGGACGGTGGGTGGTGATGCTCGAAGGAGGGCGGCGCGTAGGCGGCCTCGGGGAGGAGATGGAGAGGAGCAGCGAGTGCAGGGAGGCGACGGGGATGGGGACGGAGAACGACCTGAGCCGTCCGTAGAGGCGGGGGGATGGCGTGGGGGCGAGTGGCGGCGGAGGCAGTGAGGAGGAAGTGCGGCAACAACAGGGACGCGACAAGGTGCAGCAGCACGGCGAGCGGACAGAGGGCCCGGTGTCGTGCGCGGGGTGAAGCCGAGCCCGTGGCGCGGGAAGAAGATAAGGCCACGCGGAGGACAGGGCGATGGAGGGGCAGCACAGCTGCCTGCGGAAGAATTCAAGGCGCGTGGAGTTTTGCAGCAGGAGGTGGCGAGGGCGGTCGGAACAGCGGCGGGCTGCAGAGCAGAGAAACAGAGCAGCGCCAGAGGAGGAAGAGAAAGGGGATTTTCCTAGGGACCTGTTTGTAAAACTGAAGAATTACAGGGACCCTACGGTAAACTAACTTTTCCCACTGATATAGAGATCTAATGAGAAGGTGCCCAAAATGAAAGTTGTAGAACTTTTCAAGCCCTACAACATTGTTTTAGGGCTCAAGCTTAAAAACTCAAAACTTGCAGCATTACATGCTGAATTTTGAGCAAAGGTAAAATTTGAATTACCTTGGTCCTTACCAAAAGGGGTTTGGTCAAAATTTGGACCTATTTATAAGTTTTCATGATTGTCATGATGACTAGCATTCTTGCAGTTTAGTCCTAAGTAAACTTTAGAAGTCACTTTTATACTCTGCTTAACTTGCATAAAAGGACCCATATTTTTGCATTAATTACATCTAGGTCCTTGTTTTCCACACAAAAACCCATTTTTCATGTGATTTAGCATATCTATTACACTTGCTTTCTTATGATGATATAGACTTAACACCTAGTGTTATATTTATCCTAGGTTTTAAAGCTATCTTCCATTCCACTTAATCAACACTCAAGGACCTATATTCTATAGAAATTACAAATATACTCTTAATTATTTGTACTATACATAAATACCATAGCAAGCACATACTCTTTACTCTAAGTCTAGTATCTACATATCTAATTACCTGGTTGTCACATTATCGCACAGAGAGATGAAACCATCATCCACCAAGAGGATCAGATCCTCAAAAGTGATACAGTGATTATCCAGCACAACACCATTATTGAGTTCCTCCAGGAGCAAGTCCATGACCTCACCCTTGAGCTAGACGACGCTATCGCCCACATCAATGTGCTTCATGAGCAGCCGGCACCTCCTGATGTACCTGAGGAGCCTGAAAGTGAAGATGGAGAAGAAGACCCGGAAGAGATTGAGGGAGTTTCTGATCTTGATTTTGAGCATGGAGATCCCGAACCTAATCTTCCGCCCAATTGTTCTTCTTCTGGCAGCCAGTCGTCTGTGGGCAACCTCGACGATTTCTAGCCTTTTTCAAATCATCGACTTTCTAGATGCACTCAGTGTAGTATAGTGTGACATAGGGAGTGAGTAGTCTAGTTTGACCTAAGGGCCACTTGTTGTATTATATGTGGCATGTGTAGGTATGGCTTGATTGTAATTAATAAGACTACCGAGATGTAACATAAGGACCACCAGTTATGATCTATAACCCGAGTTCCTGTCCAGTTATCTTTTGAGCTATCAATCTGTTGCACAATCTCCATATGTTTTATTATTATGCGGTATATTTTTGAAAATGGAAGCAAGTATTGGTGATCCTAATGGATATTTTCCATTCTTCAGATGGTTGGCGCTATGCATGGAACCCCTGAAGGTTTTAGGCCGGACCAGGCTAGCGGTTCCCAACAACCGCCCCCAGCACCCCCAAATCTGGCAGAAGTAATTGCACAGCGGACTGAGTTACTCAATCAGTTAGTGCAGGCACAGATGAACCAATTCCATCACCAGCATCGAGGTCGGGATGATCCTCCATCTGCTGGTTATCAGGACTTCTTCAGCACACAGCCTCCACTTTTCCACAAAACTGAAGAACCTCTCGATGCCGATGCATGGCTCCGTACTATTGAGTCCAAGTTTGCGCTACTATAAGCACCATGTTCAGAAGCAAATAAGGCACTTTTCGCAGCACAGCAGCTTCGTGGCACTGCCCGCATTTGGTGGGATCATTATCATGCCATGCAGCCAGAAGGACATGTAGTCACATGGGAAGAGTTTCGGACCGCCTTTAGGGTGCATCATATTCCTGAAGGACTTATTGAGCAGAAGCTCAATGAATTCTTGGCTCTTACCCAGGGAACCCACACCGTGATGCAGTACGCAGAGGCTTTCAATCACCTGTGTCAGTATGCGGGCTACCATGCAAACACCGATGCCAAGAAATGAGATCGTTTCCGTCGTGGCCTGAACACCAAGCTCAAGGAACGATTGAATCTTGTTAAGACAGACACTTTCAATGAGCTGGTCAACATGGCCATTACTCAAGAAGATTGCATTTCAGCCCACCGGGCTGAGAAGAAAAGAAAGATACCCACTGGACCCTCAAGTGCTCAACCCCAAGGGTATCGGTTAGTCAATAATACAGCTGCACAAGCCCCGCCCCAAAATAATCCATCAAGAAGATGGATCGTCAGACCTCCTCAATAGCCTAGATTCAACAGGCCACTAGTGCCTCAGCCTCAGCAGCAGCAGCAACAATCGGGATCAAGACCGAACTCTCCGCAATTCAACCAGGGAAACAACAACAATCGTTGTTTCAATTGTGGTAGTTCATCGCATTTCATCAGAGATTGCCCTCAACCTAGGAAATCATTCCAAGGGCAGACGTCCAACCCGAGCAGCAAGGGTAAGGGCAAGAAGCAAGTTGTGCAAGTCCGCCAAGGGAGGGTGAATTTCACAACTCTCTCCGAACTTCCCGAGGGTGCACCAATAATGACGGGTACATTCACTATACACCATCAACCCGCAGTTATACTTTTTGATTCTGGTGCAACTCATAGTTTTTCAATTCAAAGTTTGGAACAAAAGTAGGCTTGGATTACTATCATACTAAAGGAGCATATATGATAGTGACTCTTGGCGGTAAAATTGCCTCCAATCAAATTTGTAGAAATGTGCCAATTCAGTTGGGTAGAAATCTGGTAAAGACAGATTTACTTGTGTTAGATCTAGAAGGAATGGATATCCTACTAGGCATGGATTGGATGACTAGGCATCGAGTATCATTAGATATCTCTGCCCGAGCAGTTGAGATACACTCATCCTACCAAGGCACTATTGTTCTTTATCTCTCACAACGGAAGTACATCAACTCTTGTGTCTATGCTGTAGAAGGAATCAAGCTAGAGGACATCCCTATTGTATGTGAGTACCCAGATGTTTTTCCGGATGATTTGCCTGGGATGCCTCCAGATAGGGACATTGAATTCATTATAGAATTCATTATAGAGCTACAGCCCGGCACAGCCCCCATCTCAAAGAGGCCATATTGTATGCCACCCAATGAGCTGGCCGAATTGAAAATTCAACTTTAGGACCTCCTTGATAAAGGTTTTATTCATCCAAGTGCTTCACCATGGGGATGTCCAGCCCTATTCGTGAAGAAAAAGGATAATAGTCTAAGACTATGTGTAGACTATCGCCCTCTCATTGTGGTAACCATCAAAAACAAATATCCTCTTCCCCGTATTGACATCTTATTCGATCAATTAGCCGGAGCCAAGGTATTCTCAAAAATTGACCTTCGCTTTGGATACCACCAGATAAAGATTAGGCCTAGTGACATTCCAAAAACGGCATTTTCCACCAGATATGGACTCTATGAATATCTAGTTATATCTTTTGGCCTTACTAATGCACCAGCATATTTCATGTATCTTATGAACTCAGTCTCCATGCCAGAGCTCGATAATTTCGTTGTGGTATTTATTGATGATATCCTAATCTATTCGAAAAACCTAGAAGATTATGCAAGACATCTCCATGTGGTTCTTCAGAGATTGGGAGACCACCGTTTATATGCCAAGTTCTACAAATGTGAGTTTTGGTTGGATACAGTTAAATTTTTAGGTCACACCATCTCCAGTGATGGCATATCCATCAATCTGAGTAAATTACAGGAAGTACTGGATTGGAAGCCTCCTACTTCAGTCAATCAAATCCGCAGTTTTTTTGGCCTAGCTGGCTATTATCGTCGTTTCATCCCTGACTTTTCTAGAACAGCCAAGCCCATGACCGAATTACTAAAGAAGGGAATTAAATTCTCCTGGAATGAGAAATGTGAAGAAGCATTCCACACCCCTAAAGCACATCTCACTACTGCTCCAGTTTTGGCTCATCCAGATAATTCCAAACCTTTTGACGTTTATTGTGATGCTTCGGGCATTGGACTTGGTTGTGTACTTATGCAAGCCAACCGAGTAATTGCTTATGCATCACGAGCACTCAGGACTCATGAACAAAACTAACCTACACATGATCATGAGCTGGCAGCTGTTATTCATGCACTTAAGATTTGGAGACATCATCTGATGGGTACTAAGTGCAACATTTATACTGACCATAAGAGCCTCAAGTACATTTTTACGCAAGCAGATCTAAATATGAGGCAAAGATGTTGGCTAGAACTTATAAAGGATTATGATCTAGAAGTGCACTATCATCCAGGCAAGGCCAATGTGGTTGCAGATGCACTTAGTCGCAAGGCGCACTGCTCTTGTTTATTAGTAGAAACCTTTAGTGAAAATCTCTGCTGGGATATGAGAAAACTCAATCTTGAGATTATTCCTCAAGGTAGTTTAAATCATATCGCAGTTGAGACTACACTTAAGGATAGCATCATCATGGCACAACAGCATGATGAAGGTGTCAACATCATCAAGCAAATGCTAACCCAAGGAGAGGAAAAGTACAAGTGTTTCCAAGTGGATCACAAGGGGATTCTATGGTTCAATGGGTGTATTGTTGTACCCAAGGACCATCAGCTTCGTAAGCAGATATTGGAGAAGGCACATCTGTCCAAGTTTTCCTTGCACCCCGGCAGTACCAAGATGTACCAAGACTTGAGACAAAACTTCTGGTGGACTCGCATGAAAAGAGAGATTGCAAAGTATGTCTCGGAATGTGACATTTGTCAAAGAGTTAAAGCCAGCCACTTAAAAACTGCTGGTATCCTTCAACCTTTACCCATCCCTTCTTGGAAGTGGGAAGATATCAGTATGGATTTTATTGTTGGTTTACCCAACACTTCCCAAAAGCATGATTCTATATGGGTAATCGTTGATCGATTAACCAAAACTGCCTATTTCCTTCCCGTGCATACTACTTACAATGCTAAAAAGTATGCCGAGATCTATCTAGACCAAATCGTTCGTCTCCATGGAGTACCTAAGACGATCATTTCTGATCGTGGAGCACAGTTCATTGCTCATTTCTGGGAGCAACTTCAACATTCTCTTGGAACCAAGTTAATTTGAAGCTCCGCATATCATCCACAAACAGACGGATAAATAGAAAGAATAAATCAAATCCTGGAAGATATGCTTAGAGCCTGTGTAATCCAATACGACAAGAATTGGGACAAATGCTTATCTTCGGCGGAATTTTCCTACAATAACAGTTATCAATCGAGTCTCAAAATGGCTCCTTTTGAAGCATTGTACGGTCGCCGATGCCGAACTCCTTTGAGTTGGTCTCAAACCGACGAATGTAAAATCTTCAGACCCGATCTTGTTACTGAAGCAGAAGAAAAAGTGAAGATCATTCAAAGTAATCTAAAGGCAGCCCAATCTTGACAAAAGAGTTACGCGGACAAACGAAGAAAACCATTACAGTTTGAAGTTGGTGATTTCGTATATCTCCGAGTATCTCCAACCAGAGGTATTCAACAGTTCGGCACAAAAGGAAAACTCGCTCCTTGATATGTTGGACCTTTTGAAATTCTCGAAATCTGTGGATCCGTAGCTTATCGTCTTCAACTTCCTCCTCAACTAGCAGCCGTTCATAATGTCTTCCATGTGTCCCAACTTAGGAAATGCATCAAAACCCCTACCAAGATCATCGATTCACAAGCCATTGAAATCGAATCAGATCTATCTTATACTGAGCACCCGATCAGAATACTGGATACCAAGGAAAGAAGCACAAGAAGAAAGACCGTCAGGATGCTTAAAATTTAGTGGAACCATCACACCGAAGAAGAAGCAACTTGGAAAACCGAGTCATATCTCCAACACAACTTTCTAGACTTTCTTAAAGCCAATCCATATATCTAATCATCCGATTTCATCCTGTTCCGGAATCTCGGGACGAGATTCTTTTTAGGGGGAAAGTCTGTGACATTCAGGTACTTAGGAGATAGGCATGCTAAATTCTAGTATATGTTGTGCTTGTTAGAATGAAGTGTGTGTTGCTTTGATGAATGCTTTTAAAAACCTAAATGCAAGTTAAAGGGTAATTTTGTAATTATGGGAAAAATTAGGGTTCTTTTGCTAAGTGTGATTGAAGGTAGGGTAATTTCAAATTGTATGAAAGTTAGTTTTGTATAGCTCAAATGAAAATGTGTCCAAAAGCAAAAGTGTAGGGTTCAACAAGATCTACAACTTTGCTTTAAGGTTCAGTTGCAAAAGAGCTAAGGATTTGAATATACTTTGAAACTTGGCTAAATTTTAAACTTTAATTAAATCGTATTTAAAAACTATACTACACTTACATCCTATGTGTAGTTTCATCTATATTTGCGATTTAAAAGCAAATTCTTGACTTTTGCAAAACAACCTTCATATATTTGGATTTTACCTCCCATTCTCACCCATTTAACACTAAAGGACCTAAATTTTCTAGAATATATAAAAATATCCTTTTCCCTTTGTATTTAAATTTTAGCACATACACAAGATCAAACATGCACACATTATACTAGAATTTAGTGTATTTTATTCCTAAGTACCTGAATGTTACAGTCAAGTGTTTGAAAGTACTAACCACATACCATAAATATGGTACGCGGAAAGCCTAATACTGATTGGCCCGGCTAGTGGACTTACCCCACCAATCGAATTTTGGTCTTGTTGCACACATGCACCAACTTATGGGAATACGTTCTGCATAGCAGATAGGAGTACGGTCATACAGTCACGTTGTAGATGTACGTCTTGCACATCGCGCTGTAGACGTACGTCCTGCACAAAGGATGTGCGTATGGTCCTATAGTCGCTTGTGGTGGCCCTAATCCACACCCCGGAATTAGATGGGAACAGTTGTCTGGAAAGGAAAGTTTCCGAGCGTGTGAGTTAGGATCCCTTGCAAGGTTATGAAATTCGATTTAGAATCGTCCGTTTTTCGCGGAGATTGAGACTACTTGATACTTCTGCCACATAGAGTAATAACAGTAACAGTTAATGGAATAATTTTTATGTATGCTTAATATCTACCTTGCTTGACTAGAATAGGTGCTTAGTTAAGTCTAAGGAACATGCTTAGTTAATTTCAAATCATCTCAAATTTGAATTACCTACATTCAAAAGAAGTTAAACTACAAAATAGTGCTAGGTTTGACGGAGGTGGCCTTCGGGCGGCTCCGGCGAGAGGCGGCTCGGGTGGGCGCAATTCCGGCGAAGGAGGGCCGGGGGTTGGACCGGATCAGGTCGGGGGGCTAGTGGAGGAGGTGGGGAAGCGGTAGGCCGAGGGGATTTGGACGGGGTGAAGGAGTCACGGCGAATTCCGGCGAGGAAAGTTTGGCGGCGGCTCGGTGTTGGTGGTCGCGGAGGAAGAAGAAAGGGGGAACAGCAGAAAGGAGGAGCTCGGTTCGGCTTTATAGGGACACAAGACTCGGTGGAAGTGAAGGGGAGGGAGAGCAGTCGCACGGCCAGGCACGGATCGGCGGGCGGCGCCGGCGTGCTCGACGAGGTGGCGTGGCAGCCGCTCGGGATCGACTGCCCGGCGTGGAATGGCGAGGGGAGGACAGCGGAGGCGGCGTGGCGGTGGGAGGAGGGATAGGGTGACGCGTGGAAGGCGGCGCAGAACTGCAGGGCGGCGCACATGGCCGGGCTGTGGCGGCGGCGTGCGGCAGAGAGAAGCAGAGGAGAGGGAGAGAGGGGTAGACGAAGAAGGACCCAAATGCAATTTCAGAGAAATGCAGGGACCCTACTATAATGCATCAATAACTTTTAAACCAGTGCTCAAATGGAGATGGGCCCAAAAGCAAACGTGTATGGTTTTTTAAAATATACAACTTTGCTTTAAGGTTCATCCATAGAAGAGCAACAGTTTTGACACTAACATAAATCTTAGCAAAGTTTTCAAAATTTATGTAAATCCTAGAGATAAAACTACACTACACATATATCCTATGTGTAGTTTCACCTACATTTACGATTTAAACACAAGTTTTGGACTTTTGCAAAATAACCCTCATACATTTGAATTCTACCCTCCATGTTCACCCATTTAGCACAAAAGGACCCTGATTTAAATATAATTATATAAATAACCCTTTTCCCTTAGCACTCAAAGTTCTAATTACACTTTTGCCACACTTTGTACATAACAACACACTAAAACTCTAGGGTGTGACCATGCTATTTACCTGAGTGTCACAGCCTTCCCCCCTAAAAAGAATCTCATCCCGAGGTTCCAGAACAGGATGGAATTGAATGATCAAGTCCGAAGGTTGGCCTGAAAGAAGTCTGGGAAATTATGCTGAAGATAAGACTCGGTTTCCCATGTTGCTTCTTCTTCTGTATGATGGTTCCACTGAATCTTGTACATTCTGATGGTTTCTCTTCTGGTGCTTCTTTCTTTAGTGTCTAGCACTTTAAGGGGATGTTCTGTATAGGTCAGGTCAGGTTCGATTTCAATGGCTTAGGAATCGAGGATCTCGGTAGGAACCTTAACACACTTCCTAAGTTGGGACACATGGAAGATGTTATGGATGGCCGCTAATTGAGAAGGAAGTTGAAGATGGTAAGCTACAGGTCCACAGATTTCAAGGATTTCAAAGGGTCCGATGTATCGAGGAGCAAGTTTCCCTTTTACGCCGAACCTTTGAATACCTCGAGTAGGAGATACTCGAAGATATACGAAGTCTTCGATTTGAAACTGTAATGGTCTTCTTCGTATATCAGCGTAGCTTTTCTGCCGAGATTGGGCTGCCTTTAGATTATCGTGTATAACTTTTACCTTATCCTCTGCTTCAATAACTAGATCGGGTCCAAAGACTTTACGCTCGCCGGTTTGTGACCAACTCAAAGGAGTTCGGCACCGGCGACCGTACAATGCTTCGAACGGGGCCATCTTAAGGCTAGTCTGATAGCTATTATTGTAAGAAAATTCTGCCAGTGGTAGGCATTTATCCCAATTCTTATCATATTGGAGGACATAGGCTCTGAGCATATCTTCCAAGATCTGATTTACTCTTTCAGTCTGTCCATCTGTTTGAGGATGATATGCAGAGCTTCGAATTAACTTAGATCCGAGAGCATGTTGAAGTTGCTCCCAGAACCGAGCAATAAATTGCGCTCCACGATCGGAAATGATCGTCTTAGGTATTCCATGAAGACGAACAATTTGATCCAAGTAAACCTCAGCATACTTCTTGGCATTATATGTAGTATGTACGGGAAGGAAATGCGCAGTTTTGGTTAATCAATCAACGATTACCCAAATAGAGTCATGTCATGCCTTAGAGCAGTATTGGGCAAACCAACAATAAAGTCCATACTGATATCCTCCCATTTCCAAGAGGGAATAGGTAGAGGTTGAAGTATACCAGCAGTCTTCAGATGACTGGCTTTGACTCTTTGGCAGATATCACATTCGAAGACGTACTTGGCAATTTCTCATTTCATACGAGTCCACCAAAAGTTCTGTTTCAAATCCTGGTACATCTTCGTACTGCCAGGGTGCATAGAAAATTTGGATAGGTGGGCCTCGTCCATTATCCGTTTATGAAGTTTATGGTCTTTAGGTACAACGATATGTTCGTTGAACCATAATACTCCTTCTGGATCCACTTGGAAGCATTTATACTTCCCTTCTCCTTGTGTTATCTTCTGCTTAATAATTCTGACTCCTTTATTGTGCTGTTGAGCTAGGACAATGCTATCCCTAAGCGTGGCTTAACTAAGAGATAGTTCAAGTCACCTTGGGGAATGATTTCTAGACTAAGCTTTCTCATTTCCCAACAAAGGGTCTCATTGAAAGCTTCTACCAACAAGCAAGAGCAATGCGCCGTGCGACTGAGTGCATCTGCAATGATATTGGCCTTGCCTGGATGATAATGTACCTCTAGATCATAATCTTTGATAAGTTCTAGCCAGCGTCTTTTTCTCATATTCAGGTCTACCTGCGTAAAGATGTACTTGAGGCTTTTGTGATCCGTATAAATATGACATTTTGTACCCATTAGATGATGTCTCCAGATCTTTAGGGCATGAATAATAGCTGCGAGTTCGAGATCATGGGTAGGATAGTTCTGTTCATGAACCCTGAGTGCTCGTGATGCATATGCAATTACTCAGTTGTCCTGCATAAGTACACAACCAAGTCCGGTTCCTGATGCATCACAATAGATGTCAAAGGGTTTTGACACATCTGGTTGAGCCAAGACTGGAGCAGTAGTAAGATGATCTCTGAGAGTGTGGAATGCATCATCGCATTTTTGATCCCAAGAGAATTTAACACCTTTCTTTAGTAGTTCGGTCATAGGTTTGGCTATTCTGGAGAAGTCAGGAATGAAGCGGCGATAATAGCCAGCTAGACCAAGAAAGCTACGGATCTGATGGACTGTTGTGGGAGGTCTCCAATCCATTACTTCTTGTACTTTGCTGGGGTCGACGGATATACCGTCACCAGAGATGGTATGGCCCAGAAATTTCCAGGTATCTAACCAAAACTCGGACTTGGAGAATTTGGCGTACAAGTGGTGGGCTCTTAATCACTGAAGGATGACATGAAGATGTTTGGTATGATCTTCTGGATTTTTAGAATAGATCAAGATGTCATCAATGAAGACCACAACAAATTTATCGAGTTCTTGCATGGAAACAGAATTCATGAGATACATGAAATAGGTGGGAGCATTGGTAAGACCAAACGACATGACCAGATACTCGTATAGACCATATCGAGTGGAGAAAGCTGTTTTTGGAATGTCACTGGGCCGGATCTTAATTTGATGATAGCCGGAACAAAGATCAATCTTAAAAAATACCTTAGCTCTGGCTAGCTGATTGAAGAGAATATCAATGCGGGGTAGGGGATATTTATTTTTGATAGTTACCGCATCGAGAGGACGGTAGTCCACACATAGCCTTAAGCTATTATCTTTCTTTTTCACAAATAAGGCTGGAATCCCCATGGTGATGCACTTGGACGAATGAAACCTTTGTCAAGAAGGTCTTGGAGTTGGATTTTCAACTCGGCCAACTCATTAGGAGGCATACGGTAAGATCTCTTAGAAATAGGGGCTGTACTAGGTTGGAGTTCTATGATAAACTCGATATCTCTGTCTGGGGGCATTCCAGGCAAATCGTCTGGAAAGATATCTGGATATTCACAAACAATAGGAATATCCTTTAACTTAATCCCAGATGCAGCATAGGTGCAAGAGTTGAGGTACTTTGGTTGTGAGAGATAGAGAATGGTAGGCTCGTGTTCACGTGAATCTATCTCCACAGTTCGAGAAGAGATATCTAAAGACACATGGTTCTAGGTCATCCAATTCATTCCTAAAAGAACATCCATTCCTTCTAGGTCTAGTAATAGTAAATCTGTCCTCATCAGATTTTTACCCATTTGAATTGGCATACTTATACAAACTTGGTTTGAGGGGATTTTACCACCAGGAGTTGTTATCATATATACCCCACTAACAGGATAAAGATCCAGGCCTATTTTAGTTCCAAACTTTGCACTGACAAAGCTATGGGTGGCACCAGTATCAAAAAGAATAATAACAGGGTGATGGTTGATAGAAAATGTACCCATTAATATTGGTGCCCCTTCGGGGAATTCGGAGAGTGTGGTGAGGTTCACCCTTCCTTGGCGGACCTGGACCACTTGCCTCTTGTTCTTGCCCTTGCTGATTGGACTGGATGTTTGCCCTTGGAAAGATTTCCTAGGTTGAGGGCAATCCTTGATGAAATGGGACGGGCTTCCGCAGTTGAAACAACGATAGTTGCTGTTTCCTTGGTTGGCTGGCGGAAAGCTCGGCCGCGGACCTTGTTGTGGTTGCTGCTGAATTTGTGGCATGGTGGTCGGTTGAGTCGTGCCTGTTGGGGTGGTCTGGCTACCCATCTGCCAGACAAATTACCTCGAGGCGGGGCTCGAGGGGCATTGCTCGGGACCAACCGATACCTTGACGGTTGCGTAGTTGCAGGCCCTGTAGGTGCCTTCCGTTTCTTTTCTATTCTGTGGGCTGAGATACAATCTTCCTGAGTAATGGCCATGTTGACCAATTCGTTAAAATTGTCAGCCCTTACCAAATTCAGTCGTTCTTTAAGTTTGGTATTCAGGCCTCGGCGAAAATGATCTCTTTTGCGCGCATCACTGTCCGCATGGTATCCCGCATATTGGCACAAGTGGTTGAAAACTTGTGCGTATTGCATAACAGTGCGGGTTCCTTGAGTCAGGTTCAGGAATTCATTGAGCTTGCGCTCAATGAGTCCCTCGGGTATATGGTGCGCTCGAAACGCAGTCCGAAACTCGTCCCATGTGATGACATCATCGGCAGGCTGCATGGCGTAAAAATGATCCCACCATAGACGAGCTGTGCCGCGGAGTTGCTGGGCTGCAAAAAGCACCTTGTTTTCATCTGAACATGAAGCAGATAATAAGGCGAACTTGGACTCGATGGTTCAAAGCCAAGCGTCTGCGTCTAGAGTCTCGTCTGCCTTATGGAATAATGGAGGCTGGGTACTGAGGAAGTCTTGGTAGCTGGCCGATAGGGGTTCATCTCGGCCTCGGAGTTGCTGATGGAAATGGCCCATCTGAGCCTGTACAAGTTAGTTGTCAAGTTCTATTTGTCGGGCCATAACCTCGGCCAGATTTGGAGGTGGTGGTGGCGGTTGCTGAGAACCGCTAGCCTGATCCGTCCGGAATCCTTCCGGGGTTCCGCGAGTAGCTCCAACCATCTGAAATAAAGGAGATATCCATTATCAACCATATTCTTACTCCAATTTTAGATGATATATAATTACGAAATGGAAATGTAATTTATAAGCTCCAGTCAATCCACTCAGATCAGATGCAAGGATATTGAGCAAGATAATAGAACACAAGATTTAGGTTGCTATATAAACACTGGTGATCCTTACATCTTACATCAACGCACTTAAACCACTACAAACCATTACCTAAGTACACGTGCCACATATACAACAAGTGGCTCTAGATCTAGATAGACTACACACTGCCTATGTCACATTTTTCTACACTAGTTACAACTAGATTGTCACCCACTCAACAAAAACTAAAAGTCATCAAAGTTGGCCACTGATGACTGACTGCCAGAAGAAGAATGATGGGGACTAATAACAGGATCTCAGTGCTCAGAATCGATCTCGGAGATTCCTTCGATTTCTTCAGGATCTTCTTCTTCCTCTTTAGGAGCTGGTACAGCAAGAGGTACTGGCTGCTATTGGAGTTCATTGATGTGGGCGTGGGCATCATCAATCTCCAAGATGAGGTCATGGATCTGCTCTTGGAGGAACTCAATGATCGTGTTGCGTTGGGTGATTATCGCATCACTCTCATTTATCTGGTCCTCCCGATGATGAATAGTCTCATTTCGAGTAGCAATGATCCCATCTTTCTCGGTCACCAAAGCTCGAAGTTGGTCAACTTGGGTGACTTGCCTATCCGCCTCTCTATAGTAACTTCGCGCAGTATTGATCAACTGACCCATCTCACGATGTAGTAGCAGTTGATAATGATGCTGCACACCCATAAACCGCATAGTACCCTGAAGTGCATCCTCCGTGGAACCTTCTAACCTGTGACCTTCGGGGACTACTCTGAGATCCCACTCTGGATCCTTGGGATCAGTGGTAGAAAATATACCGGTCGTCTGTCCTGCAGCTTCTCTTGGATGCTGCTTACAGAAAAGATAAATGGCCTCCAGTGCTGCTCCTTCAATGCTGTCAACTATTCGATAGCCCATCACATCAACTTCAATAGGTTGCCATTGGGAACGGAAGGGATGCTGGGGAATAGTCATTCTAACTTGACATCGGCAAACACCCTCCTCATGATATTCCACTGCGTCGTACTGTGGAGGCTCAGTATAAAGGAGCGAACGCAATGACTCCCAGAGAAGGCGAGGGAAACCCTCCCAGTGCAAGGCATCTGTATGAAAATGCCTGGCCGGATCCCAAAAGATGTTAGGAGGAGCTGCCATCTGCAACAAGAATGCAAATGGTGAGACTTTTTACCTTGCTGAGAAATCACAAGATAAATAAAATGAGATAATCAATTCTGATAACAGCAAGGACTGGAAATCAGATGGATGCCTAAAGTACTTTAAGATTCCCAACTTAAAACTACCATGAGAACCCTATCAACCCATTTCAGAGACAAACAACATACCATTCATCCTTAACAGTATTAAACATACATTGCATTCTTTTGTTTGACAACAGATTATGCATGCACGTACTACTCGTCCTCACAACCAAAAACAACTGCCGAATATGTTCGGACTTACGCGGTTAATTTTGGTGGCAAAACACATACGATACTCCCTAATAACTAATCGATTAATCCTACTCGTCCTAACCTCTTAATCGTGGTTAGTGTACCTGCAGAAGAACACATATATATACATCATGAACCTTTCATGGCAGCACGACATGAAAGCATCCCCAAACAGTACTGTTCGCTATAGAAACAGCATCTGTACAATTAACGTCATACAGACAACGTTAACATACGTTATCGAAACAACGTATTCACGGGGGTACCGCAAAATGCGGGGGTATGAACAGCGATCACCATACCCTGCGCCGAACCATATACTCCCAATATGATCAACCTAAGTTGCTATATTGGCAGCATCTCAAGTAGGCCACTACTTGAGAAACAGCGTTCGGTTCGCATCACCGACAGGAAGGCTAACTCCCAAGTTAGCTGAGGATCCTTACCTTCCTACCTCACGATCGTAGGTGTCGTTACAAGAAATAAAGTTGAGTTGTGCGTGAATTTAAGTTTGGACAGAAAGTAGTGCTGCAAGTCAGAACTATCTATACATATATATATACTAGCAGCCACCTAAATATTCCCATATAAGTCCCTAGGGCTTTGCGTTCTAAACACCAACCTTAACGGATCCAACGTACATTGTAAACTCATTTGTTGGCAATTTTATCCTGAAAACACTTTGTAAGAGCTATTCCAGATGTAAAAGTAAACCTACAGCTCTGATACCAGCTGTGGCAGAACCATCTGAATTACACCGGCTCAAATACGCAAGTCCTCTCTCAAGGGCTCCAACGTACTTCAAACGGTGTAACCCATTGGTCTGTCGGGTCTCCGCCCGATACAACAACGGTTCAACAGGATCGAAGCAGGTTTATCTCATACGAGGGTGAGTTTACAATCAAAGTACAGCTCATCAACTTTTAATTTACAGAAATGCAAACATTATTACAAACCAGGTTCAAACTTAAAGTAAAACTTATATAAACAGTGTTTAAACTAACAAGCCGAACAGCTTGTCCAAGCTCACAGCGAAAGGAAAAGAACACGCGACTACACACGTCGCGAAGGTTGACACCATGCTCAGCCCAAGGCCTGGTGTCACTCCGGAGGGTCACTGCCAGCCGGGGACGGATCCCACTCCACGGACCAGCCAAAAGGAACAGACGTTGGCCATGCAGGGTTGTCCGTGGGATTCTCGAATGTTATACCTGAAACTGATACTAGCAAGGCTGAGCATTCTAATACTCAGCAAGGCTTACCCGGGTTTGGGTATACTTTAGCCCGTAACTAGACTCATGAAGGCATTATAAAGGTTTTGGGTTTATTTTCAGCTGAAAAGCAACAAAGAGTATGATCTATTTTCAAATTTTAGCTTTCATATTCTAGTTGATTATCCATTCTAGGTTAGCACCTACACTAAGCAAGCAAGGTAGAGTTTATCATTCATCAAGATTGTTCCATCATTAGCTACTCTTCTTACTCTATGTGGCAGAAGGAATAAGCAGTCTCAATTTCCACGAGAGACGGACGATTCTGAATTGAGTTTCAAACCTTGCAAGGTAAACCTAACACACACGCTTGGAACATCCAAAGATCGTTCCGAAGCAACCTTTTCCCTCATATTCCGGGTTATGGATCAGGGCCACCACAAGTGACTGATGTACCGTACGCACACCAATTGTGCAGGACGTACGTCTGTAGCGCGACTACATGATCGTACTCCTGTCTGCCTTGCAGAACGCACTCCCACACGTTGGTGCGTGTAAACATAAAATAAAAGTCGAGTGGTGGAGACATGTCCATTTGCCGGGCCATTCAGGTACTAGGCTTACCGCTTTACCAAATTTCGCCGCATGTGGCTAGTACTTTCAAACGCCTAGCCACCACTACCACACACTTCAATCTTAACAACTTTTGTCAAAACAGACAGGGTAGATTTCCAGGTCATGATTCCGCATATGACCCTGTCCATTATCCTTATAGTGATTGCAGAATAATAAACAAGCAACTCCTATATCGCGCGAGTGATAGGAAATCACTCGACTTTTACCGGCCCTATTTAGCAGAGCGTCTATGCGATAAGGACTCGGGTACAATACATAGGATTCCTAAGATCTTATGCAATTAGGGTTTCATTTCAACTCCTAGACGTAATGCAAGATATATATATTAATAATGAAGTTGTAATAAATTAAGATACTGGGGTATGTATCGGGGCTTGCCTTCTTGAGTGGGGTTGGGGGCAGGAGTGTTAAAGGCTTCCGAACTTTGGTTCGGGGCTTCAGTTAGATCCTCGGCGACGTTTATCGGGTCTTCAGAAAACCCTTGGTCTTGTCCCAAGACCAACTCGTAGTCTCCGTCGTCGAGCGTCGTTGATTCTACATGATATGCAACAATTTAAATGAGATGGTATTGGATTTAAAGACTTGATTTCACGATAAAGTTGCAATCCAACAAGTCAACACACATGAATTCATGAAACAAGGGGGGGGGGGGTTTAGTCTTGATTTATCATTCATATTTAAGTCATGATTATCATATTGGATTTATTGAAAACAGGAACTAGAACATTTGAATTTAGAATTCAAATTTCAAGTTTAAATTCAAAATTGAGGTAATTAGAATTATAAAGTCTTGAAAGTTTAATTATAGACTAATTATCAACACATTAGATTATGACAAAAAGATCCAACTAATTAAGTCTAAGGAACATGCTTAGTTAATTTCAAATCATCTCAAATTTGAATTACCTACATTCAAAAGAAGTTAAACTACAAAACAGCGCTAGGTTTGAAACTTTAACACAAGTTCATGCATGACCTATAAAAGTTACATACCAAAAATCATAAGAAGCAAATCTAATATGTAGAAGTTATGTATAAAATACCTCTTAACCTTAGATTTAAAATAGATGCAAAAGTATTTAGTTTCAAACTAAACTTCATTAATAAAAGTTATAGGGTTTGAAATCTAGTTTCCAACAAAATTAGCTTTGCAATTTTTGGATTTTTCTACAGTTTTCTACGAATTTTACAAGACAGCAGCATCAATCACATAAAATAACAACAGCACTTGGGGGGGTCTTCGGTATTTTGCGCCTGGGTCCCTGGAACACTAAAAATCCTTGCACTTATGCCCCTTCCAGGCCCCGACGGCGGCCGGCCGTTCGGCTCCGGCATGTTCCCGTCGCCGGCGGGGAGGGGCCTGCTGGGCATGACCAACAGAGTGTGGGGAGTCGGTTGGAGGGGGTGGAGCTCAACGGGCAGGGGTGGAGCACTGCCGGCGGCGAGGAGGGGCGGCGGCCGTGACGGCACGTCGCCGTTCCCGGCGAAGGGCTGGCGAACATGGGGATCTAAAGCACGCACGAGCACAGGGGGAGATGGGGATGCGATTCCCGTACTTAGATTGGCCGAGGAAGTGGCGGAGGGATGCTGTCGACGGAGGTGGCCTTCGGGCGGCTCCGGCGAGAGGCGGCTCTGGGTGGGCGCAATTCCGGCGAAGAAGGGCCGGGGGTTGGACCGGATCAGGTTGGGGGGCTAGTGGAGGAGGTGGGGAAGCGGTAGGCCGAGGGGATTTGGACGGGGTGAAGGAGTCACGGCAAATTCCGGCGAGGAAAGTGTGGCGGCGGTCGGTGTTGGTGGTCACGGAGGAAAAAGAAAGGGGGAACAGCAGAAAGGAGGAGCTCGGTTCGGCTTTATAGGGACACAAGACTCGGTGGAAGTGAAGGGGAGGGAGAGCAGTCGCACGGCCAGGCACGGATCGGCGGGCGGCACCGGCGTGCTCGACGGGGTGGCGTGGCAGCCGCTCGGGATCGACTGCCCGACGTGGAACGGCGAGGGGAGGACAGCGGAGGCGGCGTGGCGGTGGGAGGAGGGATAGGGCAACGCGTGGAAGGCAGCGCCGAACTGTAGGGCGACGCACATGACTGGGCAGTGGCGGCGGCGTGCGGCAGAGGAGAAGCAGAGGAGAGGGAGAGAGGGGTAGATGAAGGAGGACCCAAATGCAATTTCAGAGAAATGCAGGGACCCTACTGTAATGCATCAATAACTTTTAAACCAGTGCTCAAATGGAGATGGGCCCAAAAGCAAACGTGTATGGTTTTTCAAAATATACAACTTTGCTTTAAGGTTCATCCACAGAAGAGCAACAGTTTTGACACTAACACAAATCTTAGCAAAGTTTTCAAACTTTATGTAAATCCTAGAGATAAAACTACACTACACATATATCCTATGTGTAGTTTCACCTACATTTACGATTTAAACACAAGTTTTGGACTTTTGCAAAATAACCCTCATACATTTGAATTCTACCCTCCATGTTCACCTATTTAGCACAAAAGGACCCTGATTTAAATATAATTATATAAATAACCCTTTTCCCTTAGCACTCAAAGTTCTAATTACACTTTTGCCACACTTTGTACATAACAACACACTAAAACTCTAGGGTGTGACCATGCTATTTACCTGAGTGTCACAACGGCGGAGTAGGGGCTCTGCACAGCGGAGCAAGGCAAGGACGGTGGCGCTAGGGTTTTGGGGCGAGCGTAGGGTTTAGGGTTAGGGCACAGGGGGCGCGGGGCGGTTTAAAGGGGGAAGCCGGGGATCTCAGCGTGCGGGACCGAGTGGAATCTCGGCGAGATCGGTAGGGCCGTTGCTGCGCGGCGCATCGCAGCGGGAAAGAAGAAAGGGAGGAGGAAGGGCACTGTTGAGCGGGGCCAAGCGGTGAGAGAGAGCGGGCCAAGCTGGGCTGAGCGCGGGGAGGAGGAGGAGATGGGCCGAGCGGGAGCGGATTGGGCCGGCGCGAGGGAAGAAAGGTGGGCCGGGGCTGCGGGTTGGGCTGCTGGGCTAGGTGGGGGCTGGTTTCCGGTTTTCTTTTTTCTGGGTTTTCCAATTCCTTTTCTATTTCTTTTTCTGGTTTTCAAACCCAAATTTATTTGAATTCAACAAATTTGAATTCAAACCCCTATACACTGAACCAAATAAAATTTATGCACCAGCATGAATGCACAAACATGTTGAACTAAAATAAAATTCTAATTCCTTGTGAAACAAAAATTAATTTAAATGCAAGGCTACACAAAGAAAACCTTAGAAACTTTATTAAATCAATTTAAATTTATTATAAAATGCTGAATTTAAAATTAGGGTGTTACAATTTTGAAGCTGACCCATAAAGCAAAGTTGTAGATCTTTTTAAACTCTACACTTTTGCTTTTGGGCATATTTCCATTTGGGCTATGGTTTGAAAGAAAATCTTATTTCACAGTGAACCCCTTGAACTTTTGAAAAATTGTGAACAAGTCCCCGTCATCTTCCTCTCTCCCCTTCCTCTCTGCTGCTCTGCTCCGCCGCCCACCGCCCCTCGCCGGCGATCTCCTGCGCTGCCAGCTGCCCCTCGCCGCTCTAACCCCACCACCTGGCCCTCCAGCTCGCCCGCCCGCCGCTCGCCCGACCCCTGCTGGCTTTTCCCCGCCCCGCCACGTCGTGCCGCCATCGCCCGAAGCCGCCACGTCACGCCGCCGGTCGCCAGCAGCTGCTCCAGCTCGCCCGTGCCTCTTCTTGGTTCCGCCGCATGTCCAGGAGTTCTCCTCGACTTTTTTTACCTCCTCGCGTGGCCGCATTTCGCTTCCTTGGCTTCTTCTCCACTCAGCACCACCGCCAGACCACCGCCGCACTCTCTACTCGCCGCCGTTAGCTAACTCTGCCACCCCATGTCCGCAACCCGGTGCTTCCCTGGCACCGCCACATTCCACCGAAGCTTCACAACCAGTTCTTCTCCATCCTCTCGCGCTTACGCTGCCCAGGACGCTGCGCCGGCGATCCTCTTCACCGCCACCGTTCGGTGTCACCGTCGTCAAGCCGCTCCGCCCCCTCTTGGCCCTCACCGAGCTCACCACCAGCACTACATATACGCGTGGAAGCTTTATAGCCACTTCTTCACCGCCTTCCTGCACTCCGGCTGCCAGAACGCCGCCGCCGCCTCGGGACCTCGCCGCGCCGGCTCGGTTCTCCGTCGAACCGCTGTCTCCATACCTTCCTTCTTCGATTCCGGCCACCCCCGAGCCCGCCGTGAGCTCCTAAACCTTTTTCCCCACTTCCCCCTAGCCGCCAGTGATCATCCTCGCCGGAATTTGATCGCCGCCATTGCTGTCCCTCGGTTAAAACTGGCCAGGGACCCAATTGCAGACCTTCTTTTCTTTCTAGGGTTCTCTCTGCAAAATATCAGTACCCCTCAATTCAAATCAGCCAGCTTTGAAAATCTGTAGAAATTTGTAGAAAAATCCAAAAAATTGTCAAACTAGTTTTGTTATACTCTAGAAGTCTAGTTCTACAACTTTTGTTACTAAAGTTTAGTTTGAAACTTAATGCTTTAAGTGTTATTTCAAAGTTTAACAAAAGGGAATCTTGTATGTATCTCTTGCAGGCTAGCTTTATTTCATGTGATTTTTGGTATGCAACTGGTATGTGATATGAGTGAACTTGTGTTCAAATTTCACCACCAGTACTGTACTCTAACTTGAACCAATTTACACTTGTGCAAAGTAAGTTTGAAATAAAGTAAATTTATTCAAGCATGCTACTGATGCTTCCATACTTAAATCTTTTTACCATGTGTTGTTCTGGTGTTGATTAATTTATAGGGAATTTTGAATAATTTTATAGCACTATTTTGCCTTAGGATTTGATTTAAACTTAAAATTTGAATTTAATTCAAATAACTTAGCTTCTGTTTTCAAAAATTTATAAAAAATTTATGGCAAGCTCATCTGATAGAGGTGAACACACTTATCAAAACTTGTTATCTTAAGTTTGAATTTATCCATTTTTATACTACTATTCTGTTAGGTTTAAAAATATGAAAAATTAACAGAAGTCTTGTATTAAATTCAGATGTGTGTAGTTAAATTCTTAACCTCAGTACTCCTATGCTTGAAACTATAGAAATTAATTATAATGCTAGTAGAGTTAATTGGTTTAATGTACCATAAGTAAGTTGAATTCTTGGAATTCAAATTCTTGCTTTGTGATGCTTTGAATTTGAGTTATTGGATTGCAACTTTATCATGAAGGAAAGTTATTGACTTAATAATTACTAAATTCAAATTATTGCATATCATGTAGAATCGACGACGCTTGAAGACGGAACCTACGAATTGGTCCTGGAACCCGAGCAGGGTATATTTGAAGACCAAGTGAATGTCGCCGAGGATCTTACTGAAGCCCCTAACCAAAGTTCGGAAGTTATTGACATTCCTAACCCCAGCCCCACCCAAGAAGGCAAGCCCCGGTGCATAACCCAATTTTTTTTTCACATTATGCACTTATTATGTTATATATCTATATTGTGCATTAAGTTTTATGAGTTGTATTGAAACCCTAGATGCATGAAACTTAGGAACCTATGTAATGCTTCCGAATCCTTATCGAGTAGATGCTCTGCTAATAGGACCGGCAGAAGTTGAGTGATTTCCTGTCACTCGCGCGATATAGGAGTTGATTATTTACTATTTTGCAATCACTATAAGGATCACGGATGGGATTATGTGCAGTACCATGATTTGGGATGGTACCCATCTGTGTTGGTTTAAGTTTGATAAGGTCGCAGTGTGTGGTAGTGGTGGTCAAGTGTTTGAAAGTACTAGCCACATACCGTAAATATGGTACGCGGTAAGCCTAATACCTGATTGGCCCGGCTAGTGGACTTACCCCACCACTCGAATTTTGGTCTTGTTGCACACACGCACCAACGTGTGGAAATACGTTCTGCATAGCAGATAGGAGTACGGTCATACAGTCGCGCTGTAGACATACGTCCTGCACATAGGATGTGTGTATGGTCCTGCAGTCGCTTGTGGTGGCCCTGATCCACACCCCGGAATAAGATGGGAACGGTTGCCCAGAAAGGAAAATTTCTGAGCGTGTGAGTTAGGATCCCTTGCAAGGTTATGAAATTCGATTCAGAATCTTCCGTTTCTCGCGGAGATTGAGACTACTTGAAACTTCTGCCACATAGAGTAATAACTGTAACAGTTAATGGAATAATTTTTATGTATGTCGCCAGTGAAGAGGGTGCTAGTAGATCCACTAATGTCAAAGAGGTTCTTCACATGCATGAGCGACGGCACCCTAAAAAAGATACTACCCTCGGACTACAACCGCACACTAATAAAGGCCCACCAGAAAAAAACAACAAAGTGGGAAGGCCATTCCTCAGCTAGGCACACAACAAAACAAATTGAGCCCCTTCGGGTGCCAACATAGAAAGAGCAATATGTGAAAGATTTTTTGGAAGAAATAGGATTTACCTTACAGCAAGCAGCCGGGTATACGGATGATCTCCCACACACCACCATTGTTGGTCTTCCATACGAGCATGGAAAACCTTTTGCCAATGATGAGGAGTTGATCAATCTACCCACGTAGATGCACAAATTCCACAAATGGTACCGCAACGTTCGAAGGAAGGCCAACACATGTTTGGAGTTAAGTATCGGGACCATGATTTCTTCCGTGGGGAGAATGACTTCTAGGTCACCTTTGAAGATGTGCATGCAATATACTATCGAGATGCCCTCGACATCTCTCTCATCTCCTGTTGGGTTCTTGTAAGTGTCAACTGATCCCTAGATTATTATGTTTTATTAATCAGCGCTTTATTCTTTGTGTACATTCTGATCTATATTGTATCATGTAGAATGGATCTTCAAAGGTGCCAAAAAGAAGGACAGTAGCATCGGGTGAACTTCATGCATCCCATGCTTATCAAACAAGAAACTTTACGGAAGAAATATCAGAAAATGTGTAAAAACATGCACAAAGCCATAACTAGTCAATATTACAAAACCTACATACTCAGACCCTACAACTTTGAGTAAGTTTTGATCGATTCGTAACTCTTTTAATTTCTATTCCTAAATAAATGTTAACTCTAATGCAATACATGCAACTTTCATTAGATTTTGCTTGTAATCTGCATGGAGACTAGCCGACTTTTGGTGTTCGACCCGAAGAAGAAAAAATAGGAGGAAATCCAACACTTCCTAGATCCATTGAACAGGTAAGTTTATTTTGCACAAAACAATACTCATTTACGATATCTACAATTAAGCATGAAATATATACCTTTAATTCTTATGCGTAGGGTATGGAAAGCTTTTGCGAAAAAGAGCAAAGGTGATTTTAAGGATCAATTGGAAGTTAGAACGGACTTCCGGTATGTGGTGTCGCTAGTGTGTGCATATCTCATGTAGTGTTCTGTATACGCATACACAAATATTTTATAACTAATTTGTTTCTTCTTTATTGTTGGAGACAAGAAGAAGGAAATAATTGGTGTGGGTACTACGTATATGATTACATGCATACTCTAACCCGTTTCGGGAAGGCTACATACAAACCATTCATAAATACATTTCTAATTATGCTGACGCGATGAATTGATATATAGAGCTTTATTTTTACAAAATGATAGATGATGTGAATCAAGGAGGAAGTTCTCCACATGGATAGGATTGTGGCCATGTCGGAGCAGCTCATAGGATGCATTATGAAGGAGATCTTGGACCCTAAAGGCGAGTTCTACAACGCAGCCATATCAATAGAGAATCTGCATCGACGTCGTGATATTTCTACTACTTGCAACCGAGACATAGATAATTGCTCGTTATATTTTTAGTACTTGCAATCATGATATTTGTATATTTGTAAATATTATTAAGGCTAAATAACTTAATTACATTATTGACTATGATATTTATTTATTTTCATATATTGTTTTAACTCGATCGTGACTAATGGACGTAATCTCGGGTACGCGTAGCAACTCTGCAAGAATAAACAGCAATAAACAAATAAAATAAAATTGAAATTAAAAAAAAGGGAAAACCCTTTAGTACCCGTTGGAAATGACAACTTGGCGGCCTCTTTAGTACTAGTTCAATTATCCGGTGATGAAGACCGAAACTTTTAGTCTCGGACATTTAGTACCGGTTGGAGAACCGGTGCTGATGGCCGTTTGCAACCTGTGCTGATAGCGTGTTTTCCGGTAGTGGTTGCATACGGTTTCCAACTTCAAAACTTTGTAGTACTAAGATTGTTCCCTCAAAATGAATTTTAGTTTTTACAATCGTTGTGTAATAATGTTCATTTATGCCAGTTAAATTTTTGCAAGCGGCCATTCGTGTTGTTATTGTGGATTTTGTATCACATCCATTTTAAGTACTTTGAAAAAGGTATAGAAAATTGCATGATCTTATTGCAGCTGATTTGAAAATATCCTCTTTATTGCACTCATGTATCACAATCTTTTTGTTAAAATAATAAAAAAATTTGAACCATTTATAATATTTATTTGCTGTAATTCTCCACAAACTTCTACATGGTCTTTTCATGGCCGTTGAATTACTTGAAAGTTCTTTTTTAATTCATTGCATTCTCTACTGCAGCTGCCTGCGCGCTGCTACACCATTCATCTAGAAGTAAGGATAACACTTCATCCACACCAACATTAATCTTTCATACTAGGAGCAAGTGCTACGCCTATGCCTATGAGCTATTTGTATCTATTATGATCCCAAAGCAAGAAGTTCGTTAGAGATAATCGTGCTTGCTTGTAGTGCCATTTTTCATCACTGCTCCAGAAATCAAATTGTGTTTGATTTCGTCCCTATCTTCTAAGATGTTGAGCTTGATGGCTTGCTCTTGGATGCTATTGCATATAAATTATAATATGTTCAAAGGTGGCTAGAGATTTCCGTTTTCCTTTTTCAATGCTCTGGGATGACAACTTTTGGTGTTACAAGGGAAGAATATTTTCTTTCCAAAAAACGTCAAAAGAAAGGGAATCATCTAATCCTCAACTCATTATCTGCAGACTTGGATGTTTTTGAGATCTTCGAGATTACATCTGATTTCACAATGAGCTGGATTCACCAACTAGATTTCTATGTTCTAATTGTGCTGAGTGCTTGGGAACTTGTCCACCAGAGAGAAGGTCATGTTACTCAGTTTAGAAACAATAGGAGCTGGATAAGCTGCAATGAGCTTTTGCGGTCCATTTGAGCTGATACAAGTTAAGAGTTTTTGAATTTTACATGTTGATAATTCCTTTGAAAAAACAATAGGACCAAAGTTAATTCATCACCTGGTACGTTTTAAGAATCATCCTAAGCTTGCTTGCAACAGTGAGCAGCTTGATGGACATCAAAGATGCTCAAATGCTGAGTAGGAATCTAGCTGGAGAGTTTCTTGCTGAGAAGTTCTCTGCTGGTGAACCAGAAATAGTTAGCACTGTGAAATCCAATTAGGTAAAGCTCAGTTCAAATTACCACCATGATGGCTTTCTATTCTATTTAGTTAAAGGTCGGGGCACCATGATTTAATTCTTCTCTTTTTATTTTACGATGTAGCAGGGCGTATCTGTCATTAAAAATTGTTAGATACCATTTGACTGATTCAATCTCAAGTTATATTATTTAGTTGTGTGAGGCGTCCAAATCAAATATAGGTAAGGCTTGAATTAATCGAACTTTCGTTCAATGTAACCATAGAACTGCGTATATGATTTCTGAATATACCACTGGTTTGCATGCGTGTTTTAAAAATTAACACATTTCAAGACTTGGAGTCAACTCACGTTTTAGTTCTCCAAGGGGCAGTCCTAACTTATTGGACCGAGGACAGCGAGGAGTACTATTTGATACGAAAACAAGAAGAATAGAAGTTGAGATGTTGTGCTTTGCCGAAAAAAGCCCACCATGAATCAATGACCGGAGCTATGTTCTAGGTTTGTTTCTAATCCTTTATGCCGAATGTGTTCTCTCTCTCAAAATAAATTTTGGATCTATTTATTTTCTCTTTAATGGTTGAAAATCTGCCTCAGTTGTGTAGGCGTATTTTTCTTGTCTTGCTCGTCAGGGACAACCCAGTTGGCTCACACACTCTGTCTCCACTCACATTCATCCCCCATATCAAATTTAGCCGATAGCACAAAGACCAGCAAACAGTACAAGTGCTAGAATTTGAGGAAACCGTCAAGCAACAAAATAGCTTTATAATTTATTTAGTAAAGCTCTATTCATATTGTATGAAACAATTTCTCTTCCGTGTATTAAATTTTAGGATTTTTTAACATGTCAAAGATAGAACGATATTGAAAAGGGAAGAAGCATGGATTCTGCGGTATTTAGTGGTAGTATAAGGTTTGTTTGAACCGAATAATGTGTCACGTACTTATAAACATTGTTAGTTTATTATGCCATTATAAGGATGAAACTTGTAGAGAGAGACGGATAGATGGAGGGAAGGAGGGAAGGAGGAGGGGGGGGGGGCTCATAAGTCGAACAAGCTAATCTGACAGGTAACAAGTCCTAATGTAAGTTAGCTTAGATGTGATGCATTGAGGTTAGATGAGTTTTTATTGTTTCTCTCCAAACTAGTGGAGATGCATGTGCCACTGGCACGTGTTTAAAGTCAAGTTACATAAAAATGATTGGATTACATCGAACAGCTACTAAAAAATATCATAAATAAATAACAAAATTCCATTGCACCATGCAATTTTACATATGGGAGAGATTCGCGTGTTAGTAAGATGAGAAAGAGATCCTATGGTTCCATAATAATAAATATTTTATTTTATTTGATCCAATCAACAATAAGTGCATAAGGATATCTTAATTGAGTGAGGGATATTATTTAGTATGGAAAGAATTTGTACTACTTAAATTATGTCCATCCATTTATACTACTCTATTTTTCTATTTTTGTCCACAAGGAAAGAAATATGCGGGGATCAATTTTCTACTGTGCACGTGAGGGTGCTCCATGCGGCGGGTGCACTAGGTGGGTATGTAGAAGGTTTTGGTAAAAAAGGTTTTAGCTTTTGGGTAGAAATATTTTCCTTCTATTAAAAAATAGGTCACCATGCCCTTTCGTCAAACCTCTAGACCAGGCAAGTGGGGCCTCTGTTAGAAGTACGGTGGGTCTAATCTTAATGAGAAAGGGTTTCAATTGTTTCAACTAGTATAGATTACCTACACTGTAAAGCTCCGCGCCTGAATCAGCTCTTGACATGTGAAGGCGTGGAGAGAAGTCAATAGTATTATTTGGTCGACGGCCATCCGTTGCTTCAACGGATCAAAATATTCATGACAAAAAAAAAAGAATCACTTCTGTGTTGGCCAATATAAATATAACAGCATGGATCTCTATAAACACAAACATCTAAAATACCTCTAGCTGTCTCAACAAAGAGATCGGTATTTTATCACCAACGTGAGCGGGCTGATCAGCTTCCTGGTGAACAGAGGTGGCATGCCACGATGAAACGGCCACAAATGAAACATTGCAATAATGTGGAATAGAATCAAACCTCACACCTCTAGGGCAACCTTCTCGACGGACAATAGCGCAGGTGGCGACCACCAGCGAAGCCTCCGGTGGTTTCAACAAAGAGATCAATGAAACGTGGGCGAGCTGATCGGCATCCTGGAGAATGGAGGTAGAACATGAGGGTGAAACGACCACCAATGAAATATGGTAACGTAAAACAGAATCAAACCTCGCACCCCTAGGGCTCCCTTCTCGGCAGACAGGCCCACCGGATGGCGACGACCAGAGCCGCTGGTGACGATGACCAGCGAAGCCTTGCACCTCTAGGGCACCCTTCTCAGCGGACATGGGCGTTGATGCCGCCGACCAGCGAAGCCTCGCACCTCTAGGGCACCCTTCTCTGCTGACAGGGGTGCCCGGTGGTGACGATCAAGCAAACGTGTTGGGGGCGGTGCCGGTGGAGACGATTAAAGCAATTGTGCAGGGGCAAACACCTTCCAAAATATCTGGGCGACCCTTTCTCTTCTCTTTTTCTTCCAAAACAAATATTGACCCGAATGTGCAAACGGAAAGCAATTTTAGATGGACCAATCAACTCCCATCAAACGTGCAGTGACCCAAACGTGCAAAAGGAAAGTAATATTAGATGGAGTAATTAACTCCCATCAAACGTGGGTGGCAAAGTGCATCCAGAGGGTGTGTACACGATGTGGGTGCGTAGAAGCTTTGGTGAAAAAATATAGATTTTGGGTGGAAACATTTTCCTTCTATCAATTTTGTGGGTCTCCATCCACTTTCGTCAAACCTTTGGGCTGGCAGGTGGGGCCTCCTTAGAGAGTACGGTGGACCTAATCTTGGTGAAAAAAGGTTTCAATTATTTCAACTTTTATAGTATAGATAACTATAATAGTAGATGGTGATGAACAATGAAAATATACCTTCAATGCTATGCATCAGATCATCCAGTCCCCATAGGCCTGAATCAAATTGTCCTCCTCGAACGATATTGCCGGTGTATGACATTGTTCTTGGAATAGATCGTCGTTTGCTCAATATAGACTGCAGGGTCCCACCGTGAGGTGCATTTAACTGCCCATCTGGTTCTACAGTTACAATGTTATTCTAAGTAATAAAGACAGTAACAGTGCACTCCAGCGCTCAATATAATAGTAAAGCTAGCATATCATACCTTGATTTGTTATATCTTTCCTCTTGCGGGACTCAATAACTTTAAAAATCTTTTCTTGCCTTGCCAAATTCCCCATCTTATGGTATCTTTTCCTTTCCTTCTCCCTTTGCTGCTTCTCTGGGTGAGGTCATTATCAATTGCTGATGTGCAAGTACCAAACAGCATACCACACGCACTATCTATCACAACTACAACATTATTAATTTGTAGAATGCAACTCATAGTATAGTAAAAAGATAGAAGTATTTGGAAATAAACCTTCGTGGCTCGCAATGGTTGCACCAGCATCAGATATTGATTTGAACTTCTCATTTCGAACAGTCCTATCAGCCTTCTGCTCATCCGTTATCCCTTTATATCCTTTATTCGTCTTCTCATCCGTTAGTACATTGTAAGACTTATAAACCAGCAAGAATACTGTCAAAATTTTACTAGGTAAGATGTATGGGGCACTGATATCCTCTATTACTGTCCTTGCAAGAATTATGGCGATGCAGCCGACTATCATTGAGATTTCTGTTCCAGAAAAAAATATGTATATCAATATACATGTTATATGCTAAATACCATCTTTTTTTCTATAACAAGTGACAAACCTATCATAGGAGCCGTTGTTGTTCCAATGTCTAGTGATGGCATGCCATTTTCTATACAACATAGATCATTTAAAGCAGGCGATTAGAAAATATAAGAACAAATTGACTACCCAATCTATTACATATTAATACCTAGTGGGGACAACAATGTTGCTTCCATTTGGTTGGTTGACAACAGAAGCCGCACCTATAGGCAATATATTTTGAGTTAGCATCATCGTACACAGACACTAAAATTTTAGTATATAATAAAACTTTTGGTATTGATAAATACCTGGTATGTCTACAACAACGACACAGATTTATTTGGTTGATAATAGAAGCCACACCTATAGGCAATATATTTTGAGTTAGCATCACCATACACAAAAACTGAAATTTTTTACCTATGGTTTCCATACTAATGCTAGCAGCTTGTCTTTGAGCCTTCTTCCGATGGCAATTTTCCCGCTTTTTAGCATTCAGCTCAGCCTTCTTTTCAGTTGAGATGCTTGCCCATAGTTCCCTTGCCCTTTGTCGTTTAATTTCCCTTGGATCAATATTTCCTTCAGCGGAACCACCTTAAATTACAGACACAAAATTTAATGACAACAGTTATATTCAGCTATGAAAATAACAAAGGCAAGCAGAAGCGATGCATTAAAGGGATGCATTACCATATGCATGCAACATTACATTGCAGACTTTTTGACCCGACAGTTCTACCAGTGATCGTCTATTTGATTATCTTTTCCACATTCGTATTGATAAAATTTTTCAAGGAAGGAATTATAAAAATTAACTTTTTCACGTTCGCATTTGATCATCTATCAGGAAGGATGAAAGTGAGTACCACATAGTATTTTTTGGATCAGCTAATTAATTGTGATGGCATGCCACTATAGTTAATTTCTCCTCCCAAATTATTTACATAGAATGCCATTCTAGTTCATTTTATCAACTTTTTGGGTTGACCCAATGATGCAAAATATATATAACTTGCATCCCTATCTATCAGCCATCAGAAGTGGGTTAGAATCAAGTGCCACGTCGAAGCCAAATAGGGGTCACATTTCTATTTCTTTTTGGTAATTAAATTTTCATTGATTTATTCTTGTTGCCCAGACAGAGAAAGACTGATGACACTAAAAAAATAATGCTAAAGAGTGATGACCCTCTAATTTATTCAGGAATAACATTATGAGAAATTGTGTGTTGACCCTGTAATTTATTCGACTTATGTATTTAATTTTCTACTGGTTGATGATGCATCATCAATGGACTTTTGATATGAGCTAAGAAGAAGACTACCATGCTTACCATTTTGGAAATCAGAATCATACCTTGCTGGTCATTTATTACAACGTTTGCATGTGTTAGTGATATCTCCAAGTGGGGCGCCCCACAACCATCCATTTTCTTGGTCTCACCAGATGGTGAATTGATACCTACATATGCAAATTCAAAAACCAAACCAAGCTTCTGATCGACCAGAGTACCAAGTGTCTTGGTACCTTTACGGAGCCGGAATGCTGCCTGTCCAGGGCTTCGCGAAGGCGATCGACCCGAGGCGATCAGTGGGGGCGCGACCGACAGGAGGATATTGGCTAGGGGCGCTCGGCAGGAGGAGATCAACCTGAGGTGCTTGGGCGCGGGCGATCAACCAGAGGCGATCAACAGGGGCACAACCAGCAGGAGGAGATCAAGAACCACAGGCCGTCGTCACCACGCCGTGCTGCTCGAGGGGATCCTTGCCATCAGGGGGCAGCATGCCGTCCTTGCCGCCACCGACCCGCAAGCCGTTGTCACCACGCCGTGCTGCTTGAGGGGATCCTCGCCATCAGGAGGCAGCAAGCCATCCTCACCATGCCATCAAGGATCTGCTGGCCATCGTCACCACACAATGCTGCTCGAGGGGGTCCCCGCCTAAGGGGCGGTAGGCCGTCCTCATGGTGCTGCCGAGGACCCGTTGGGAGAATCCAGAGAATAATGCATAAGGAAATTGTCAGGCCCGGGGCTACGGGACTGTGTACATAACGTAGTTTAACGAGGTTTAATAGATTAAGTCCATCTTATCTCTTATTTATCTCATTTATCTCTTATTTATCCTGTTTAAATAGGAGATAGAGCTAACCGATACAGAAGGAATCTACTCGAGACATGTTCTGGTATGATTCCTTAGCTGGTGTTGGTTAGTATCTTTGTAACCCTGGCCTCTCGGATATATAAGGGAGGACAGAGACCCTCTCAAAACACAATCTCTAGATCATACTACACCAAAGGCAATACAAACCACCATACAGGACGTAGGGTATTACGCGCTTTGCGGCCCGAACCTGTCTAAGCTTTGTGTTCCTTGCACCTTCAAATTCCTGATCTCGGCGTCTCCTCACCAAAACTTACCACCTTGGGTATATCCCTCGGTGGGCAGCCGGAAAACACCTACAGCTAGCGCACCAGGTAGGGGAGCGCGTCGAAGATCCATCGGCGAGCTCGATGGCAACTTTCCAATTCTCCAGGTCAGTTCCCTCTCAGGGCACGACATTTATTTTTGGCTCGTGGGTCTGCATCGCAAACGGTGCAGGCAACTTCCGTCGATTCCTCGTCGACATGAAGCCAAAGACTTCCGCTGTGGATCCCTGCAGCGACGTCGACAAGTTCATCGACAGGCTCGACGACTTGTCGACCCTTGCTTCCGCAACAAAGATCGAGGTGAAGTCTGCTCCAGGCTCGACTTCATCCAGCGTTATGGCAACTTCCCTTGGGTTGGATTCGTTCCAATCTAAGGATTCGCGTAACCGATCTCAACTCGGTTCACGCAACTTGGCCACTGATCTTCAGGGGGCCAACTTCTCCGAGTCTTTCTCTGCATTAGAGGAGACTTGGATTCCCTGCTCCAACTTGGAGGGCCCAAAGCCGCCACATGTCGGGGGAGGCTCGGGTAGTTTTGGCGCCAGTGATCTGATGATCACCTCCACACCCGAGGGGCGCTTCGTACATTGGAGGGGGATGAAGCTCTCCGATCTTCTCGAGGCCGAGGCTCGACATGTGGCCTATCTCGAGCCTCTGCCTTTCCAGGAGGGTAGGCCGTTGGCTACCGTGGCGGAGGAGTCGACAGAACTAGTCGACACGAGCTCCGATGAGCTCGCCTCCCGCCAGGTGCTAATGGCAGAAGAAGGCGAGGACGATGGGGATCTTCCCATCATCGAATTTGAAGCGGTCTCTGAAGACGAGGTCACAGCCAACGCCGGCGACGAGAACGACGCCGATCGTGAGGCACGGAGGGCCAGGAACAGGGCCCGCACAATTCGGCGGTGAAGGGTCAACGAGCACAGGCGATCTATGCATCGCGAGCTTGACCTTGAGTTAGCGAACGAGGCTTCAGGACTCCGGTGGCCAACATCGCCAGGGTTACGGCCATCCTCGAGCGCAGTAATGACCTGAATGTGCGTCTAGCACTTCTTTACGCGCAGAGGGCCTGGATCCAGCTGGATCAGCATAACCCAGCGTCCACCATCAGGGATGAGCGCGTGGGTGAGAGCCGCAGCCAGGGCCACAGACGAACGGCTGGCAGACGTCCTCGACCTCAGCCCAGCCTCAACAATGACAACGCTCGCGGGAGCCAGGCCCCTAGCGGGAGGCAGCAGCCACCTCCAAGGGGTAACCCTCGACAGGTCAACCATCGACCTCTTCTAGAAGACCTGCGTCAGCACATCAATGAAGGCCACGATGCGCGGTCCGTGATCTCCTCCAGGCGCAGGGTCCGCGAAGAAGTCAAAACCGAAGGTACTGACTGTAGCGACCGATTCTCAGCTTTCTCTGCATGTTTCAGCAGCTACAAGTACCCTGAGGGCTTCAAGCCGATCGGCATCACCAAGTACGACGGCAAGCAGGCTCCTCAGCAGTGGCTACGTTGCTACTCCACGGGCATTGAGGTCGCAGGGGGCTCGAACATCACCAAGGTCGTCTACTTCCCGATGGCTTTGGACCCTCCGCCGCTCACGTGGCTGGAGAGCCTAAGCAACAACTCCATCGACTCCTGGGAATGGCTCAAGAGGGTCTTCATCGACAACTTCCAAGGAGCGATTGCTCGCGCAGGTACTCATCACAATCTTGCTCAGTGTAAACAGGAACATAACGAGCTCTTGCGGTCCTACACACGTCGCTTCTTCGACGTCCGCGCCACCATCGCGAACATCTCGGAGGACGACATCATCGACTGCTTCTACAACGGCATCACCGACCCAGGCATCTACAGGGATTTTGGGCGGAACAGGCCGAAGACTGTTTGCGGGCCTTCGTGATATGATGCACGATTGGTCTGAGCAGGAGGAGAAGATGCGGGAGTGGTTCCCACGGCGCCAAGATAGCAATCTGAGGCACCCAAACGACAACCGCAACAACAAAGGCCAGCGGGACTATTCGGGTCCACCTCGAAAATGCAAGCCAGATGATCTCATCGCGGCTGTGAATCGTCCCTCGTGGGGCAAGAAGTCGACGACGCAGGAAGAGTTCAAGAAGCTCAGGCAGAAGAAGTGCCCATGGCATCCAGGTGCCAACCATGCGGCCATCGACTGCTACCATCTTCGGAGGACGTTCAGCAACTCCGGTGGTGGTAAGAAGAATAAGAAGCCTGCAGACAAAGAACCCGAGGATGATGACCAAGAGGACCAAGGGCGCAACCCAAAATTCCAGGACACTTTGAAGACCATCAACGTCATCTTTGGAGGTGATGGGGATTTCAGCTCCAGGTGGGACCAGAAGCTGCTTCTTCGGGAGATCATGTCCGTCGAGCCGGCGGTACCACGACCACTCCGTTGGTCGGAGGTCCCCATCTCGTTCTCCCGTGATGACCAGTGGACGAGCTTTTCGGAGCCCGGCAAGTTCCCCCTGGTTCTAGATCCTGTGGTGGCAGAGGTCAGGCTCACCAAGGTGCTCATCGATGGTGGTAGCGGTCTCAACCTCATCTTCGCCAGTACTCTGAGGAAGATGGGTCTGGACTTCAAGGAAATGCTGGTTCCGAGCAAGTTCCGTTTCTACGGCATCATCCCAGGTAACGCCGCGCACCCACTTGGTACGGTAGTCCTCCCAGTCACCTTCGGCACGAGGGAAAACTACAGCACTGAATTCATCAAATTCGAAGTGGCTAACTTCGAATCTTCTTACCATGCAATATTGGGTCGTCCGGCACTCGCCAAATTTATGGTAGTGCCACATTACGTTTATCTGCTTCTCAAGATGCCAGGACTCAGTGGAGTACTCACTCTCCGGGGCGACTTGAAGAAGTCGTATGACTGCAATCAGGAGGCGATCCAGTACGCTTCGACTACTCGTGTGCCAGATGCTTCGGGAGAAGTACTCGCGGCCGCGCAGCAACTCTCTCAGTCCGGGCTGGAGATTCCTTTGAGAAAGGCCATCAAGTCAAGCATCCAGTCGACAGATGACGTGGCCCTCAAGACGATCCAGCTCCAGGAGGGTGATCCATCTAAGACCGCCGTTATTGGCACGGGCTTAGGTGAGAAATAGGAACTCGCGCTCGTCAGTTTCCTACGGGCTAACCGAGACATATTCGCATGGAAACTAGCAGATATGCCAGGGGTGCCCAGGGAGCTGATCGAGCATAGTCTGAATGTACACCCAAAGGCTGTGCTGAAAAAGCAACGCCTGCGAAGGTTTGCCCACGACAAGCGTGAGGCGATTAAGCGGGGAATAGCTAAACTTCTCGTGGCTGGATTCATTAAAGAAGTAATCCATCCAGAGTGGGTAGCTAATCTCGTTCTTGTAAGAAAAAAGAATAATGAATGGAGAATGTGTGTCGACTACACTGATCTCAACAAACACTGCCCCAAAGATCACTTTGGGCTCCCGCGCATTGACCAAGTTGTCGACTCGATGGCTAGTTGTGTCCTTCTTTGTTTCCTTGATTGTTATTCAGGATATCATCAGATTGCGCTCAAGGAGGAGGACCAAATCAAGACAGCGTTCATCACCCCGTACGGGACATATGCCTACAAAACCATGTCCTTCGGGTTGAAAAACGCAGGAGCAACATATCAGCATGCGATCCAGATGTGCTTTGCAGATCAGCTGCATCGGAATGTTGAGGCCTATGTGGATGACGTGGTCATCAAGACCAGGGATTCCGACGACTTGATCGCAGATTTGGAAGAAACGTTTAGCAGTCTGCACAGATTTCAGTGGAAGCTTAACCCAACCAAGTGCGTTTTTGGAGTACCTTCAGGGAAATTGCTCGGGTTCTTCGTCAGTAACCGGGGCATTGAAGCTAACCCTATAAAGATTTCGGCCATTACTGATATGGGGGCTCTGGCCATAATCAAGGATGTGCAGAAGCTAACAGGTTGCATGGCGGCCCTGAACAGGTTCATCTCCCGGCTCGGGGAGAGAGGACTACCCTTCTTCAAGCTCCTGAAACGCCAAGATAAGTTTCAATGGACGGAGGAGGCCGAGCGGGCTCTGCAAGATCTGAAACATCACCTTCAGTCTCCTCCGATCCTTACAGCACCATTGCCGGGGGAAGATCTACTACTTTACATCGCGGCAACAACTCATGTTGTCAGCAGTGCTATTGTAGTCGAGCGAGGCAAGGAAGGCTATGCATTTGGAGTGCAGAGGCCTGTCTACTTCGTCAGCGAGGTACTCTCCGAATCCAAGGTACGATACCCCGCGGTTCAAAAGCTTTTATATGCAATTCTAATCGCATCAAGAAAGCTGCGCCATTATTTCGACGAGTACAAGATCACTGTGATTACGGATTTCCCGCTGGCGGATATTCTTCATAATCAAGATGCCACGGGGCGTATATCAAAGTGGGCAGTGGAACTGGGGGCTTTGTCAATTGACTTCAAGCTACGCACTGCAATCAAGTCTCAAGCTCTAGTCGATTTCATGGCTGAATGGAGGGAGAATCAAGTCCCAACTCCAGTCGACAAGCCAGAGCACTGGACCATGTACTTTGATGGGTCCCTCAAGCTCGATGGCGGCGGCGCCGGAGTTCTGCTTATTTCTCCATGAGGTGAACAATTGAAGTATGTCCTTCAGATCATGTGGGAGGTGTCCAACAATGAAGCCGAGTATGAAGCATTGCTTCACGGGGTTCGTTTAGCGATATCACTAGGGATCAAATGACTACTTGTCTATGGCGATTCTCATCTTGTTGTTCAGCAAGTCAACAAAGAGTGGGACTGCAACAAGGAGACGATGGACGCCTATGTGCAGGAAGTGCGCAAGTTGGAAAACAAGTTCTCTGGCTTGGAGGTTCATCACGTGCTACGAGAGCACAATGTTGGCGCAGATACTTTGTCCAAGCTGGGGTCAACTCGTGCTCAAGTTCCACCAGGAGTATTTGTCCAGGAGCTCAAGCAGCCATCCATCAAGTCTTCTCTGCAGGTAACCATCGACGCGGGTCCCCCACAACCCGATCGAGAGGTTATGGTGCTGGGGGAGGACTGGCGAGAGGCTTTTATCGACTTCATTCGAGATCAAAGGCTACCAGCGGGAATTGATGCCAGGAGTGCAGCGCGTCATGCGCAGAAGCAAGGGTTTTGTTCTAGTCGATAGCAATCTCTACCGACGCGGCGCTCGGTCTGGCGTCCTCATGAAGTGCGTCACAAAGGAAGATGGCTATGACATACCGCGGGAGATCCACGAGGGTGTCTGCGGCAACCACGCAGCTTCAAGAACGCTGGTGGGGAAAGCATACAAGGCCGGTTTTTGGTGGCCCACTGCAGCATCCGATGCGGAGGATCTCATGCGCAGGTGCCAAAACTGTCAATTCTTCGGCAAGCAGTCTCATGTTCCAGCCCACAGCCTCATCACCATACCGCCATCCTGGCCTTTTGCTTGTTGGAGCCTTGATATGATTGGGCCCTTCACAACAGCGCCAGGCGGTTTCACCCATGTGTTGGTGGCTATCGACAAGTTTACCAAGTGGATCGAGTACAAGCCGATAGCCAAGCTTACACCAGATCGGGTTGTTGATTTCATCTCTAATATCTTGCATCGCTTTGGCTTCCCGAATACCATCATCACAGACTTGGGTCAAATTTCACGGCCAACCAGTTCTGGAAGTTCTGTGAAAATGCATGCATCGAGGTTAAATATGTCTCTGTTGCATACCCAAGGGCCAATGGACAAGTCGAAAGGGCGAACGGCATGATAATTGATGCCTTAAGAAGAGACTCTACGATGAAAATAGCAAGAAGGGAGGCAAATGGATACACGAGCTGCCACATGTCATCTGGGGGATTTGGACTCAGTCGTCCAAAGCCACAGGGCAAACTCCGTTTTTTCTCGTGTACGGATCTGAAGCTATCTTGCCGGCCGACATCACGTGGAAATCCCCAAGGGTTGAAAAGTACAACGAAGGCGAGGCAGACGAGGCGAGGCAATTAGAGCTTGATTTTGTTGAGGAGGCTCGCTGCACCGCTCTTGTTCAAACTGCTCGATACCTGCAGGGGATTCGGCGGTATCACGATCGCAACATGAAGGAGCGGTCGTTCAGCATAGGCGACTTGGTCTTACGTCGCATCCAAGACGAATCCGGTCTACACAAGCTCAACTTAAGATGGGAAGGTCCGTTCGTCGTCAAGCAGGTTACAAGACCAGGGTCTTATCGACTAGAATACCCTGAAGGCCAAGATGTCCCGAATTCTTGGAACATTTAGAACCTGCGCAAGTTCTACCCATGAGAAGATGTTCGGGGATAGCTAAATCTTCGGGCACCTAGGCGATCTTTTTCTCTCGAATCAATTTGGAGGCTATGTGCCACAAGATTCAGGTTGTAAATTCCTTTATGAACACACGGAGGCTACAGCCACGTTCATATCTTATCGACTTCATGTTTTGACGGAAGCCTCGGCTCCGTTCTTACCTTCTACAAATCGACTTCCGCCACGGCCTTGAATGGTCGCTCACTACTTCATTTATCCCAACAAAATCGATCCGTTCGACTGGTTTATACCCAGTTTGTTGGATGGGCTCGCATGAAGAGCTACCTCAACTATATCCTGAGTCGTTGCACTCAGGGTAGTTTCGTTTTTTGCCTTACACACGGCAGACCCGCGGTGATGCCCGTGTTTGCTCCCAACGAGTTTGATCCGCTTATCCGGTTCCTACCGAATTCGTGGAGCACGCTCATATGAGGAGCGACCTCGACTACATCCAGAGTCGAGGCACTCGGGGTAGTTTTGTTTTTCTGCCTTAAGCACGGCAATCTCGCGATGGTGCTCGCGTACCTTCCTAACAGTTTAGACACGTTCGATCGGGTTGTGGCTAACTTGTTAGATGAGTTCGGAGCTATGGCTACCTTCAGGGTTGCTGCACCCGGGGTAGTGTCTACTACTTAGCCTTTAAGCCTGGATTCCAATTCAGCCAAGGCACACACACAAGTAGAGACATCAAATACAGTATATATACAGGGGAATGAGTACTTGTTTCTTACACCCTAATCCTGCAGTACACTTTGTACTATTTGTTCTGCTACAGGTTGGGCTTCCCGGAGGTAATCGTCAAATCGTTCCTCGGTGCAGTCCGCTACCATTCCCTGAGCAAATATATCTAGCTGCGCGTCTGGCAAGAAGGACTTCACAATTGCAAAGGCGTTGCTTACACACGCGACCGGAGCCTCTGTGAGGAATTTGAGCACTTTCTTCAGGGCTTCGCGGAGTTGCTCTAGCAGGGGCCGCGGGCTCGCTTTGCCTTCTTCTGGGGGATCCACCATGCCCACCAGCCCCCGGGCGGCCCCCCTGTCACACCCGATTTATAAGAACATAAATCGAGCAATTATATATGCGCCAGGATCAAGTCACGCATATATACAACAGAATCATCAAGATATCACAACACGTATCTCGAAATCAAAGCATATAAATTATAAATAAATATCTTTATTACAACTGAATCAAGAATCAGTTCAAGGAATGCAGAAGCATAAAATAAATACATGAAGAGCAGGGCGCCACAGGGACGTCGGCTGGGAGACAACGCCTAGAAATCGTCGAGTCCGCTGATGTAGTCCCCGCGAAGCTTTCGGGAAGAGGGGTAGTCTTGTGCGTAAGCATAGCATTTCTGGTCGAACCACCGAACCACACATCTTTTTTTGGTGGGAGGGTACTCCGAGTAGTGGGTACCTCGTAGGACCTCGACCCGCCTACTCTGGTCTTGTATGGATATGCAGGAAGGGGTGCTCCTAGGTTCCACATCGCCGGGTACTGAGCAGCAGTCGAAGATGTCCCAGAGAGAACAGAAGAGTAGAGAAGGCAAGTGTGAGTACACAACTTGTACTCAACAAGTATAGCACGAACTATGAGGCTCTAAGGTTAGCTGACTCAACTGCATTAGCTTTTAATCTTGGCAAATTTTATTAAAGCTATTTACTACAAGTGGATGAATTACCATAACCCAAGTTACATAATAATTAATCAAAATTAATCATGAGACTACTGAAAAACCAAGCCAAACCACCAAAGGTAAACCCCACTAATCAGACGGAGGATCTGGGCCGCTCATGACTGTGAGCACAGCTGATATATCAGTTTTACACTCTCGAGAGGTTGCACAACTTTACCCACAAGTCGTGAGCTACGCTAGTTGTTCATCACACTTCCTTAGGTGACATGGCTAGCAAGCACACTATGAGACCGTTACAAAGGATCACGTTGGTAAGGTGTAACCGCTAAGGATTCTGGATCAGCGACGATGGGGCCCACCTCCGGGGGTACAAGCACACAGCACAGACCAAGCCGGAGGAGCAGGGACCATTGAAGCCTACCACCCCTCTTACCCACGCAGGTAAGTTACTCCCGAACCAAAATGACCTAATTAATAAGTCAAGACCGTCCCATTCCAGTCTTGTGGTTGCGCGGTTGTCCCAGGTTGTCGCTCTATGAACCGGCCCTTATGGAGAGTAGCCAACCAAGCACTAAGCACCGTGCTGGCCCCCTAAACCAAGTTTCTAACAAAAACATATTTTAAGGAGACGTGAGCCGCTCAAGCACACAGCACAGAGGGCCACTCTCAGAATTAAGTTGCATATAACAATTAATCAAATTTAATTAAAAAGGACCGAGGTATGTGAGAGCGCAGCACCTAGCACGACTAACCAAAATGCAACCCAAGGTATTTTTTTATAAAGGATAAAAGGTGGCTAGGAAGTCCTTATAGGTATATAGAATTAAAATGCAGAATGAAATTGTATTTAAAAGTGATAGGATGTTCATGTTATACTTGCCTTCCTCAAAGTTCTCCTGCTGCTGCTCAAAGGGCTCTGCAGAAAGGGGCTCCTGATACTCGTCCAAAGTCTCAGCGTCTACTCACGATCGCAACGCCAAAATATGGTCCAGCACATACACATACATGCAAACAAGGACAAAAGATAAGAAACAGTACAACATTACATAAAAATAGCACACTAAACTATGCTAGAACTGTTCTACACGTTACAACGATCGTGTGAGCGTGAAACCGCCTAAAACAGAGCTAAGACGTGAAATCTAGGGTTAAAACAAGGTCCAGGGGTCTTTCTGTAAGAAAACAGGAAAACCAGGGGTTTCTGTGCGAAAACCGAGGGCCTAAACATAATTAAAGGCTAGATCTGGGGTCTAACTTGCTAAAACTCACAGCTAGGGTAGCGGGCACTAATTCCAGGAAGCTCAGGGGTCTAAAAGATAAAAACAGGACCCATCTGCAAATATTCTTGAACTACAGGTGGACCGCGGGTTGATTTCTCAAAAGGGCAGGGGCTCTTTAGCAAGAAAACCAGGCTGAAGCAGTATGCTCTAATTAGGGCCGCTGGATCTTGATCGGGTGGCTCTGATCAAAGGGGATGGGGTAGGCGGTCTGGCCGGCGGTGATGGCTCGCCGGAGGTCTCTCCCGTGGCGGCGCCTCGCCGGAGATGATTGATCTCGGCCATCCGAGCCCCATTTTGGACGAGCTCCGGCCCAGGAGGCAAAGCACGGCACAGCAAACACTCCTAGGCACTCACGGAATCTAATTATGGCTTGGGTCAGAGCTCCCCACGGCGGAGTGCGGCACGGGGTCGCCGGCGAACGGCGCGGATGTGATTCTGGCGCGGGTTTGGGCTGAGCCTAGCACGGTTCATCACCAGCGCGGCACTAGGAAGCTACCTAGGGTTTTGGCACGGGGCATAAGACACGGGGTGGAGCGCCGGTGGAGGAGACGGATCTGTGCGGGCGAAGCTCACCGGGGACGGTGTTCCGCTCTCGGTGTCGGGCTATTGCTATGCCAAATTGGCTCAACATCAAGAAGAGGCGAAGGGGTTTCTCACCGAGGTTCCAATCGGGTTGTGCTGCCGTGCAGGAATGCCGGCGGGGATGCCGGGCGGCAGCGCACGGGCGACGCTCGCGGGAGAGGCTGCTGCAGAGGCGGCGGTAGCGTGGCAGGACGTGGATGGTGCAGTTGTTATCTAGGTGGCGCAGAGGAACGGCTGCGGCTGAAAAGGAGCTGGGCGGCCTTGGCGTGCGGATCGCCCACGCAACCAACCCCGCGTCTCCAGCGGATTCGTTGCGGCTCGACCTAATCCAAGCGCGGCCGTGCTTCTAGAAGGAAGGGAAGGCTTGGGTGCCGGCTAGTGGGACCTTGCGAGCGCAGGGAAGAGAGCCCAGGGGTGCGGCGGAGCAGGCCACGCCCAATGACGGGGCGGCCGGTCCGGTGGGGGAAAGAAAATAGGGGAGGGGCGCGAGGAGGAAGGGGAAAGAGCTGACAGGCGGGTCCCGGTTGGCAGAGAGAGAAAGAGAGAGGAGGGAGGGTGCGGCTCGGGCTGGGAAGTTGGGCCGGCATGGCCCACGCGGGGAAAGGAAAGAAAGACAGGCCTCGGGGTCAGCTTGGGCCAGGGAAAAGAGAGAGAGGAGAGGGAGCCCGCGAGAGAGGGGGATGGTTTTGGGCCGGGTTGGGCCGCCTTTCTCTCTTCTTTCCTTTTCTTCTTTTCCTACACTTAAACTATTCAAACAATTCTATTTGAATCCAAATAAATTCGAATTCAAACCCTATAAACTCAACACAAGAAAAACAATGCTCCAGCATGAATGCACAAACATGTTGACCTTTTAATAAATTTTATTTTCCTGCGCTATAAAATTACTTTAAATGCAAGATAAATTAGGGAAAGCCCTGGAAATCTTATTTGAGCCAAAATAAATTCATTAGAATTGAGGAAAATTACATTAGGGTGTTACAAACCTACCCCCCTTACAGGAATCTCGTCCCGAGATTCGAATAGGCTAGCTAGCAAAGAGATCGGGATATGTCTTCCTCACCTCATCTTCTCGCTCCCAGGTAGCCTCATCCTCCATGTGATGACTCCACTGAACACGGCACATCTTGATCTTCTTGTTTCTGGTAACTCTCTCGGATGTCTCCAGAATCTTCACCGGATGTTCGGTGTAGGTCAGATCTTCCTGCACATCTAACCCTTCTAGCGGTGCTTGTTCTTCTGGCACTCTCAAGCACTTCTTCAGCTGAGACACGTGGAACACATCATGCACTCCTGAGAGACTGAAAGGTAACTCCAAGCGGTATGCTACCTCACCTTTCCGTTCCAACACCTTGAACGGACCAATGTATCGAGGGGCTAGCTTCCCTCTCACATTAAATCTGCGGATTCCTCTCATCGGCGAGACCTTCAAGTACACATGATCACCCACTGCAAAGGTCAGATCTCGACAACGAACATCCGCGTAACTCTTCTGACGAGTCTGTGCGACCCTCAGATTCTCGCGCACCTGCTGTACCAGCTGTTCTGCCTCTTCAACAATATCCGGACCAAACACCTGCCTCTCGCCAATCTGATCCCAATACAGCGGAGTCCTGCACTTCCGACCATACAGGGCCTCGAAAGGAGATTTCTTTAGACTGGCCTGATAGATGTTGTTGTACGAAAACTCTGCATACGGCAGGCATTTATCCCAGCTGGTACCATACTGAATAGCGCAGGCTCGAAGCATATCCTCCAACACTTGGTTGGTTCTCTCTATCTGCCCATCTGTCTGAGGATGATAAGCTGTGCTGAAACGCAGCTTCATATCCAGCGAATCATGCAACTGCTCCCAGAACCGTGAAGTGAACTGAGATCCTCGGTCAGATATGATCTTCTTCGGAACTCCATGCAGACAGATGATCTTGGAGATGTACAACTCTGCGAGTCTAGCGCCGGAGTAAGTAGTGTTCACCGGAATGAAGTGAGCAACCTTCGTCAACCGATCCACTACTACCCATATGGAGTTGTACCCTTTCTGAGTATGAGGCAATCCAACGATGAAGTCCATAGTGATCTCCTCCCATTTCCACTCTGGAATCTTCAATGGCTGCAATAGACCTGCTGGCCTCTGATGCTTTGCCTTGACACGCTGACAAGTGTCACAGATAGCCACGTACTCCGCAACTGAACGCTTCATTCCATACCACCAGAATCGTTCCTTGAGATCATAATACATCTTCGTGCTGCCCGGATGAATGGAATACGCTGTATCATGAGCCTCACTCAAGATCAGCTTCCTGAGATCCGCTACATCCGGCACACATATCTGACCCTTGTACCATAAGGTACCCTGATCATCCTCTCTGAAATGAGGTGCCTTGCCAATCTTGAGCAGTTCACGGATCTCCTGCAGCTTCTTATCACCTTTCTGATGCTGCCTGATCTCTGCCTCTAGAGTGGGTTCTGCCTCGAATGATGCACTCGAGGCGTGATGCAAGAAACCCAGACTTAACTGCTCAAACTCCTCGCATAACTCCTGAGGCATCTGGAAAGCCACGGCCATGTTAACATAGCTCTTCCTGCTCAGAGCATCCGCTACCACATTGGCCTTGCCCGGATGATAGTGAATCTCCGGGTCATAATCCTTGACCATCTCTAGCCATCTTCTCTGCCGCATGTTCAGCTCATTCTGAGCGAAAATATACTTGAGGCTCTTGTGATCGGTGTAAATATCACACCTTTGCCCAAACAAGTAATGCCTCCATATCTTCAGAGCATGCACAACGGTAGCTAACTCCAGATCATGAGTGGGATAATTCAGCTCGTGCCGGCGCAACTACCGCGAAGCATAAGCGATAACTCTGCCTTCCTGCATCAGAACGCACCCAAGACCATCCCTCGAAGCATCACAATACACTATGAACCTCTTGCTATGGTCTGGCAGAGTAAGGACTGGCGCCGTAGTCAACCTCTTCTTCAGCTCCTCGAAGGCCTTCTGACGCTCATCAGTCCAAGAGAAATCCACACCCTTCTCTAGCAAGGAAGTCAAAGGCTTCACAATCTTGGAGAAATTCTCAATGAACCTCCGATAATATCCTGCTAAGCCCAGAAAAGAGCGGACTTCCTTCACTGTCTGCGGTACCGCCCAGTCAAGCACATCCTTCACCTTTACGGGGTCCACAGCAATACCTCCCTTGGAGATGACATGACCGAGGAATGGAACCTCGTCAATCCAGAATTCGCACTTGCTGAGCTTGGCATACAGCTTGTGCTCTCTGAGTCTCTGCAACACAAGCCTCAGATGCTTCTCATGCTCTGCTTCTGACTTGGAATATATCAGGAGATCATCAATGAATATCACCACAAAGGTGTCCAGATAATCCATGAAAACCTTATTCATCAGATGCATGAAGAAAGCTGGAGCATTGGTCAAGCCAAAGGACATGACCGTATACTCGTATAGCCCATACTTGCAGGTGAAGGCCGTCTTCGAAATATCCTCAGGACGAATCTTTAGCTGGTGATAATCCGAACGCAGATCAATCTTCGAGAATACACAAGCACCCTGAAGCTGATCAAAAAGATCCTCAATGCGAGGCAATGGATGCTTGTTCTTGATGGTGACTGCATTCAGATCCCGATAATCGACGCACATTCTCTTCGCTCCATCCTTCTTCTCTACGAGCAAGACAGGAAAAGCCCAAGGAGAGAAGCTACGACGGATATAGCACTTGGCTAGCAACTCGTCGATGGTCTTCTTAACTTCCTCATGCTCAACGGGTGCCATACGATAGGGCCGCTTAGCAATAGGAGCTGTGCCAGGTAAGAGCTTAATAGAAAACTCAATGTCGCGATCAGGCGGCATACCTGGCAAATCATCCGGAAAGACATCCGGGAATTCAGACACCATGCGAATACCATCCGTGGGTCTAGCCTCCATCTGACAAAGAATTCCAGAAGGCTCCGAAGCACTGACTGTGACCTCCTGTCCATCTGGTGCTGACAGGTGGACAGTCCTCTGAGCACAATCAATCCTGACACCCCATCTAACAAGGGTCTCCATTCCCAAGATCACATCAATACCCTTGGTGTCTAGCACCATCAGATTGGCACTAAACTCTACCCCCCTTATGACAACACTGACTCTGGGACAGAAGATATGAGACCTCAACTGGCCTCCCGGTGAAGATACTAACATGCCCCTCATTAATGTGCTAGTATGAATGCCATGATGCTCGACAAAAGACCGCGTAATGAAGGAATGCGTAGCACCAGCATCGAAAAGCACTGTAGCAGGGTGAGTATTGACCATGAACGTACCAATAACCACGTTGGGAGCCTCGACCGCTGACTCGGCCGTCACGTGGTTCACCCTGCCCTGGGATGGCGCCTTGGGCTGAGCTGGGCGCCCCTGCTGTCCAGACTACGCCTTCCGAGGACAGACATTGGCGTAGTGTCCCGGCTCGCCACAGTGAAAGCATACCCGTGGGAGTGCTGGAGCCTGCTGCCCGGCAGGAGGAGTAGGCACTCCCTGCCGCGGGGCTGGTGGAGCGGGTGGAGCAGAGCATGCCGGAGGCGCTGGAAGCCTCTGGCCCTGTCCCGCCTGCTGCTGCTACTGAGGATGGGGCGGGTACTGCTGCTGGCACTGCTGGTACTGCTGGACCTGCCTCTGGTGCTGCT